>NW_020954372.1:145354-153839 GCF_900497805.2 Vombatus ursinus
CCCTTTTCCATATAAACCCTAGCTCCATCCTCAGTCTCTTGCAGGTTCCTTAAGAATCCTTGCCTGCTGAAAAGCGTAACAAGAAATCTTTGCCACCTTGACCTAAAGAATGCTTGAGTCTGTGAATTCATTCCAGACGACCCTGTCCTGTACTTGAGACTTTGAGGGGTCTCAACCTCTCAGACCGCAACACACCCACTCCTCTGAGACTGCTGTAATCAGGGAGGGAGAGGGGAAGAGAAAGAAAGTGGCTTTCCAGAGTCCAGCTGCAGCCTTGGGATGCTACTCTTGCTACCTGGCTGCAAAGGGTGTCAGATTACACATGGACACTCACTCATACCACACAGACAAACACAGAACAGATACATGGTAATTACAGGGAGAATCCAAAAGCTCAGAGAGACTTGTCAGAAATCCCCTGCACAAAGCAGACAAATTTTTTTCATGGTTCTCCAGATTGTATGGAGACCAGGCAAAATTTTCCTTAAGGTCTTGGAGACTTAGCTTTCTCCAGTTCTGTAAAAGATAACCTAGGGGTGAATCTCAAGGTGTAGCGGGAGATGGGCCCATCCTCTTTGCCTATAAACCTGGAAAAAAAAGAAGGACTTGCTCCAGTAGTCTACTCACTTTGACCAGCGTCCTGGTGAGGGAGAAAAAACCTGCAGAAGTTCCCAACAAGGTGCCCCTTGTCAAGAGGGAAATCTGCTAGAGCCTGTTGCAGGCTCGACCCAAAGCCCCAGCAAGCCTTCCTAGGTGCTTGAGGGGCGACCCAACTACAGGGCAGGAGGAAGGGGAGGCTTATCTTGACTTGGAGAAGGCCTGAGACTTCAGACAAGCCCCATGTTGGGTGCCATAAATGTTGCGGTCTGAGAAGTTGAGACCCCTCAAAGACTCAAGTACAGGACGCGGTCAACTGGAATGAATTCACAGACTCAAGCATTCTTTAAGTCAAGGTGGCCAAGATTTATTGTTACGCTTTTCAGCAGGCAAGGATTCTTAAGGAACCTGCAAGAGACTGAGGATGGAGCTAGGGTTTATATGGAAAAGGGCATGGGAAAGGAATGCCAGGGACACTCATGAGGTAATCCAAAGGTGCAGGTGTCTTTGGGAGCTATGGATGAGAAGGTACAGGGAGTATACCAGCCAGGGAAGGAAATGACAGAGGTTTGGATCTTGGGAGTCTGAGGGCTGGGGCCTGAGCAGCCCAGCACTCTCTCACCCAGCTTTGTGTAGCTCCACCAGGGAGAGAGATAAGGGTCTTGCTGGGGCCCAAGCATGAATAACTGCTAGGCACAATGGCCTTGGGCTGGGGAGTGGTTGTCAGAGATAGTGTTTCTGAGGCTAGGGAGAAATTGGAGTCCAAGTACAAGCACCCCATCATAGCTAGGGCCCCAAGCTACACTATGCCACAAACACTCTTACTCCCTGTGGTCCCTCTGGTGGCTGCAAACTTCAACTGACTTCTCTACCCAGGAATAGAAACCGGGGACTCTGCTTTCCTGCAAGTTCTCACAGCCATCAGGGTCCCTGCTTCTCTGCTGCCACATTCACCCAGTCTGTGCTAGTTCTATCTCCCCTACAGTCACAGCCTGTGACCTATCAGGTCATTTTTGAATCAGACAGTGTGAACTCCAGAAATAGCTTTTACTACTGTTAACTTTCCATGTGCTACATGGCCAATTGTACCTATATTGATTGTGGCTTGTCTGCTGATAACTTCATGTAAAAGTGGAGTCAACTTGGTGACATCCAAGGCGGTCAGATACTGGCGAGACAGATGAGGCTGCCCCAGAGTCACTCCTGGCTCGTTGCCCACCATCTTGCTCAAAAAGGATGTTCTGTATTTTTTTGTGGAGGAAATTTGGAGAGCCCAAAGTCTTCTGAGCTACTCCACCATTTCCCCAGAATCCTTTCCTTTACTCAAAATGTTTAACTCTTTTAGTTGGGAAACATTAATACTTTATCCAGCTAACCACAAAATCAGCTCAGTGGAGTCTCCACTGCTATGAAGTTTTATCCTGTATTATATAAGTTTTAATATGATGGAGAGTTTAATGGATAATTTTGATGTTGGTAATTTAGTCTGAATTCATATTGATCCTGAAGGAATTCAGTACTCACTTCATTTCATAAATTTAGGATTTTATTTAGCTCCATTCTGCCTAGTTAACCAGGAAGGAGCGGTAACATGGCCTAAAATTCTCTTTTTTTTGTATTTTTTTTTTTTTTACTTTACACTTGAATATAAAGTGAGAAAAAACCCATTGTCATGTACACAGCAGACCACAAGAGAGGATTCAATATAAAGCAATAAATTTCCATTTCAAGAAAACCTATGTAATAACTACTACACATTGTTTTCAAAGCTACCCAGCTTTTCTTTACTTCCCCGTTGGTTTTCATTTGTTCTCTGAACTTTTGAGTTTATTTTTTCCCTCTCTCCCCCTCCCACCCTAAATAAGGCTGCAATTGAATATATATCTATATATGAAGAGATATATAGATATATATACATACATAAACATAGATATCTATAAACATACATACATATATGTATACATATACACTCACACACATATATGTAAAACCGTACTATGCTTATTTCCTGCTATCATCTGTTTCTCTTGAGGTGGATACTATCTTCCTTCATAAGTCCAAGTTTTTCTGTGTTTTTCTAAATCAACCCACTCATCATTTCCTAAACCACAGCAATATTCCTTTCTGGATTCAAGTAGCATCTTCCTTCATAGAATCTTTTAGATTAATTTAGGTATTCATAATAGTCAGAATGCATTGGTTGCTCAAAGTTATTCTCACTGTTACTGCTTACTGCTGTTACTATATAGAATGTTCTCTTGGTTCTGCTCATTTCACTCTTCGTTATTTCATGGAGGTCTCTCCATGCGTTTCTAAAATCGTTGAGCTCATCATTTCTTATAGCAGAGTAATAATCCATCATGAACATATACCACAATTTGTTTAGCCATTCCCCAATTGACAGGAATCCCCACAATTTTCAGTTCTTTGCCATTACAAAGAGAGCTGCTATAAATATTTCAGAACATGTAGGTTCTTTTCCATTTTCCCTAATCATCTTGGGAAACAGACCTAGTAGTGGTATTCTTGGGTCAAAGGGTATAGACAGTTTAATAACTCTTTGGGCATAGTTCCAAATCTCTCTGCAAAATGATTGGATCAGCTCACAGATTCACCAACAATGAATTAAGTTCCCAATTTTTCCATATCCCCTCCAACATTTGTCACTTTCCCCTTCTATCATTTTAGCCAATCTGATTGGTGTAAAATAGTATCTCAAGGTTGTTTTAATTTGCATTTCTCTAATTAATAATGATTTAGAGCATATTTTCATATGACTATAAATCATTTTAATTTCTTCATTAGAAAACTGCCTGTTCATATCCTTTGGCCATTTATTAATTGGGGAATGACTCACCTTCTTACCGATTTGACAAAGTTCTTTATATATTTGAGATATGAGACCTTTGTCTGAGGAACTGTCTATAAATTTTTTCCCCAGTTTTCTGCTTTCCTTCTAATCTTGGCTATATTTGTTTTATTTGCACAAAAACTTTTACATATAATCAAAATAATCCATTTTACATCTCACAATACTCTCTATCTCTTGTTTGTTCATAAATTGTTTATCTATCCATAAGTCTGATAGCCTGTACGTTCCATGTTTTTCAAATTTTCTTGTAATATCTCCCTTTATATCTAGGTCATGTATCCACTTAGACCTAATCTTGGTAAATGGTATAAAACATTTATCTATGCCCAATTTCTACCATACTTCTTTCCAGCTTTCCCATCAATTTTTACCAAATAATGAATTCTTATCCCAAAGATTTAAGTCTTTACACTTGTCAAACACTGAGTAACTATTCGTTTGCTGCTGTAGATTGTATGGCTACTCTGATCCACTGATCTACCTTTCTATTTCTTAGCCAGTACTAGATAGTTTTGATAATTACTGCCTTATAATATAGTTTAAGATCTGGTACTACTAAACATCCTTCCTTAACATTTTTTTCCATTAGTTTCTTTGATATTCTTGACCTTCTGTTCTTCCAAATGAATTCTGTTATTATTTTTTCTAGCTCTGTAAAAACTTTCATTGCAAGGCAATGTCCACAAGATGTCACAAAAGAAGTTGCTAAATTCTGCAATATCGAGTTTGACCAATAGATGTCACCAAAAGACTGCAATAATATTCAATATCATTGACTATTGACATACTCTTCAATGGTCCTAAATCGGTCAAAAAAAATTTAACAGCCTGCTATGTGCCACACTGTGCTTTGAGTGCTAGGAATCCAAAGACAAAAAGGAAACAGTCCCTGCCCTCGGAGAAAAGTGCATTCTATTGATGGAGACTAACTCTGTATGAGTAACACAAAACTCAATAAGCCTGGCCCTTCAAAAGAGGAAGTAGACAAGTCTCACCATTCTTTTCCAGAGGTGAAAGGTCCACAGGGACGGCAGCATGAATTTATTTTCAGGTATTTTCAATGTATTGATTAGTTTTACTGAATTTTTCTTTAAATTTATTTTCTTCTGTAGGATGGTTCTCTGTATACTTTTGTTGTTCAGTTGTTTTTCAATCTTGTCAGACTCTTTGTGACCCCATTTGGGGTTTTCTTGACAGAGATACTGGAGTGGTTTTCTATTTCCTTCTCCACTTCATTTTACATACGAGGAAACTGAGGCAAACTTGCTCAGGGTCACACAGCTACTAAGTATCTAAGGTTAGATTTGAACTCAGCTCTTCCTGACTCCAGGTCCAGCAACTCTATCCATTGGGCCACCTAGCTACCCTGTTCCCTGTACGGTAAAGAGCTATAAATATATGAACCATCTATTGCTCAAGGCTCTTAGAGTAAATGGCAGGGGACCAGAAGGCTCAGCTCTGATGGGGTCCCTTCCTTCCAGCAGCACTGACTGATAACTTCTTTGCCATTTTCTCATCCTGGCCCCTGCCCCTCTTGCCTAGTAGCCTCTTTCAGACTCGGTTTCCTCATCTGTAAAATGGGAATGATCCTGTCATTTCCTACATAACAGCTTTTGTAAGAAAAGCACTGCATCCATCTCAGAGTTATACAGAAATATGAGTTGTTCTATCATTATTTTTGTCTCAAGGGATCTCTGTCCTGGGAATAGGAGAGAAAGGAGAGGGAGGCCACTAAGAGGAAGCCTGTGCAAAGACCGGGAATGGCCAAAAAGTGAGTAGCCCGAGTACAGCAAATACCAGGGAACACTAGGCATGAGGGGAGACTGAGTCCTGGGAGGGATAGCTTTCTCAGTGAGGTGGGAAAGGAAGCCTGGAGGCTGGGCCAGCCAGAGAGGGACAGGGGCAGGTGGGAATAGGAGGAGGAGAAGTGAGAAGGGATTTCTCATACCACTCAAAGGAAGGGAGCCAGAGAGCAAGCACATGGAGAAAAAATCCTGCCCCAAACAGAGGGGAGACATTGGTGCTGTCTCAAGGCTCCTGGGGGCACAGAGCCTGCAAACATTAAGCAAATGATGTCTCTCTAAGAAGAGAAAGGCAGAAAAGAGATCTGGCAGCGAGGAGATCACAAAGACATTACAGAAAGGGCCCTATGGGTAGCACAAAGCCTTCCTGGGAAAAACCTCTGGGGCCCAGCACAAGATCCGCTATGGAGATGGGACTGAGCAAGGGCACCAGTGTGTTTGCTCTTGAAAGAGAAGTTGCCAACTTTCTAGGACAGAAGAGCAAAGAAATGGAGATGCCACTTCCCACAATCCCAAAGTGCCAGAGCATAGAGTTCACAGAAGCCTTGAATCTTAGACCTGGAAAGGACTTAGAGTCAGCTTCTCATTTCCTACCTGAGACACAATGAATCCTCCCTAAGACATCCCTGACAAGAGGCCATCCAATCTCTGCTTGGAGTCCTTCAATATTGGGGAACTCACTACCTCCCAACATAGGTCAATCCTTTAGAAAGTTCAGTTTTTCATGAAGACAAACCTGCATTCCTGAAATCAATCTATTAATCAATACCAGAAGTATTTATTAAGCACCTACTATGTGCCAGGAGCTTTATCTTTTCCCCTGGATTCTAGGTCTCCACACCAAAGCCACACCAAATCTAATCTCTTTGCCCTGTGACAGTCCTTCAGATATGTGAGGACAGCTACCACTGCTTCCGCTGTATTCTCTTTTCAGAGTGAAATGCCACCCACTTACAGGTTCATGGAAGTTACAGTTGGCAGGGTCCAATCTTCTCCACTTAAACTAGAGGAAACAGGCCTAGAGAGGGAGGTTCAGTGACTTGCCCAGGGTCTCACAGGCTGTAGGGAGTAGAGCTGGAGTTCAAACTGAGGTCCTGAGTCTACATTCAGGGCACCTTCTATCACACCACCCCCTTCCTTTCATCTGTTCCTCACAGGGTGAGATTTCCAGGCCCCTCACCATCCCTGTCTGTCAGTGTCCTTCCTAAATGTGGATCCTAGAAGTGAACATGATATTTTAGGTGTGGTCTGACCGGGACCACAGAGAGCTGCTTCTATTCTTGGCATGATTATTTTATCCAGCCTTATGATTTCACTGGTGTGGGGGCACTCCAGCTTGGAGAGTCCTGCTGCTGATGTCAATCAGCCAGGGATTAGGGAGTTGCCTGGGACACAGAGGGATTAAATGATTTGCTTATGGTCACATGGCCAAGCCAGTAGATAGGACTCTGGACCCAGGTCTTCCTGACTCCAAGACTGGCCCTCTATTGTCTACTCCAGCCTTCATCCCATGCTTGTATTGATACAACCTGAAATCACCCTAGCTAAGGCAGCTTGGTGGCTAGGGATACAGCACTGGACAAACAAACACAAGTACACACGCACACACACACACTCACAGTGGAAGAGCTACACATGTTGTTTCAGTGACTCACAACCCTGTGCCTTCTAGGAGACCTCACTCTCTTGATCTGCCATGCGGCTGAGGACTTGGTCCCTATGTCCCCTGGAAACCTGAGTCACTGATGGGTATATCTTTTCACCACAGGAGGTCACAGGAGAGTGACTCTTGCTTAGAGGCTTTCTCCTTTAATGAAAGGCGCAGATACCTTCAAAGACCTTTCTTGTCCCTCCAGATAATATGGAAACTTCAGTGTTTGACAATCCACTCCCAACTCCACCAGCTGTATCAGCTTTCCTGACAAGCACACAGGCTCACAAGGCTCAAAACACAAGTAGTTTTATTGAAAAGTAAATGAATGAATGAATGAATGAATGAACGAAAGAAAAAGCATCGGTTCAGTGCTTACTACGTGCCAAGAACCACGCTAAAAACTGCCATTACAAGTAGATAAAGAGAGTCAGTGCTGCTTGGTGCTGCCTGATTTGTGTTTTTAAAAAGAAGAGACATAGAGCACTGGCTCTGGAGTCAGGAGGACCTGAGTTCAAATCCAGCCTCAGACCAAACACTTGACACTTACTAGCTGTGTGACCCTGGGCAAGTCACTTAACCCCAATTACCTAAATAAAAGTCAAAAAGTAAAAAAAAAAAACAAAACAATAAAAAAATCATGCACTACCTCCACTTTAGTCCTGGCTTGTAGCCTTTTCAAATTGAAGAATGTACCATCAGCACAGTAGCTGACCTTGATGCTGTGTTCATCCTCATTGAAAGTGTTTGACAACTTGGCTGAAAACATTATGCTAAAAAGCATGGGAGCAAGCACACAGCCTTGTTTCACTGCATTGGTGACTGGGAAAGTGAGACAGCATTGTCCATTATTCAAAACCCAGGCAAGCATGGTGTCATGAAACTGATGTTCAATACTGATCAACTTCTCTGATCAACCAAATTTGGGCATGATTTTTTTTTTTTGTGGAGGCAATTGGGGTTAAGTGACTTGCCCAGAGTCACAAAGCTAGTGAGTGTTATGTGTCTGAGGCCAGTTTTGAACTCAGGCCCTCCTGACTCCAGGGCCAGGGCTCTATCCACTGTACCACCTAGCTGCCTTCTGTTCTGCCTTTTAATAATGAAAACTCCTTCCTGCAATAAACTTGTTCTAACTTTTAAGTACAGTTTTTAAGTATACCTTTATTCTACACTGAAATTTCACAGACTGATACTCCAAAACTTCAGACTTAGAAAACTTCTTCAGGCTTAGAAAATGTGTTTCTTTTTAAATTCTGAGTTGTGGAATTATTTAAGCTCACAAGAATTATATTTTAATTTTTCCTGCACTACTCCCTATGTTTTTCTTATTTTAACACTTCCCTGAATCCCTATTTCATTGCATCTCTCTTGAACATATCTCATTATTAATGAAACAGTTTTTAGAATTCAAACTACAGCTTTAAATCAATCCCTAGTCATTTCAAAGGTCCCTTTCCTGAATAACTACTGATCTGTCATTTTTTTCATTAAACTCTACAGAGTTTCCTAGTACCCCATAAGCTCATCAAAATACTTTATAAAGACATCCAAATTATAATTTAG
>NW_020954372.1:156839-167977 GCF_900497805.2 Vombatus ursinus
TCTTGTCTAGGCTTCTCTCTAGGCCATCACTCCCTAGACTGAGCTCTAGCCAAGCCCCTTGCTCTCCTTACTCCCATTCCCAAACCCAGAAAAAGACCACGTGGCTGGGGTCCTGCCAATGGTCATTTGCCCAGGTATTGCTGCTGCTGCCCTAATGGCCTCTAAGGTAGCAACAATGCCATCTTCAGTTTCCTTTTGCATAGTCCACAGAGATCCAGGAGAAAAACCTTCCTCCAAAGTGAAACACTCCTGAGCGTCTTAACCAAATCCCTTTGGAATGTCCTCCTCAGGGGAGGGAGCTTCTTGGTAAGATTGCTGACAGGATGCCACCCTGGCCCACTGAGGCAGAACTGGCACTGGAGACCAGCTGGCTGAAGATTCCAGAAGGAAATCTCTTTCATCCCATGGAAGGAGGAGATTATGGAGCAAGAGACCCTAAAAAGCCCTCTCCTCCCTCCTAGATTTTCTTTTCCTTTCTTTCTTCCTTTTTTTTTTTTGAGGTGGACTGGATCCTCAAAAGCTCTCTCCTCCCTCCTGGATTATTTTTTCCCCTTTTTCTCTTTCTTTCTTTCTTTCATATGGATGTATCCTCAAAAGCTGTCTCCTCTCATCTAGTTAAAGAATTCCACGTGCCCCTTTTCTGACAGGAGCATCTCAATGGCTGGAACAGGGGTGACAAAATTAAGTTCTCACATAAATTTGAGTCAAATGTTTTCTCTTAGTAAAAGAGCAAAAAACCCCTCCAAGCCTGTCTGGGCCAAATGACTGACATTTCAGGGCCAGAGAGGCCTATCTCTCTCCAGCAGGGCAGGGTGAATAGGAAGGAGCCTTAATTTCTGTTCCCAGGCAGATTGTGGGCAGGGGTCTGAGCCCAGTAAATCAATTAGAAGAGAGGTCCCCTCCCCAGCATTTTCCTGCCATCTCCAACATGACCAGAAAGTTGGTCCTGGATGTCTTCCTTTTCGCCTCCCCAAGTTTCTCCTGGGCCCCCCGGGAGGTCCTTCGTGGGCCCTGGGCCTGGCACTCCCTGCCCAGGCTCTCCAGATGCCCTGGCCCAAAGGAAGCAGCTCTCAGAGCCCAACCTTGGGTCACCTGGGCCATCAGGGACAGGCCAGGAAGGTGGCCCAGTCTAGAGGGTCCATCCCAGTGTATGGGGATCAAGTTCTCAGAACCCTTGGCTTGTAGCCCACGCCAGGCTCTCAGGCCCTTCCTTCCCTTGGGCAGTGGGTGGCATTTCTGGTAGCACAAAGGAAGGTGTCCTGCTGTTTGCCTGTGGAAGCCCCCCCCAATTGCCCTGCTGTAGCTCCCCATTGCCTCCCCCCTACCTTCTGCTGCTGTGGCAGACCTCCCCACCTTTTGCCCCGACCCCTCCCCCATCCAAGGGCTAGGGCCAGAAAGTCCAAGCAAAAGACACTCCCTGGAGCCTGCAGCCAGTTGTGAGAGGCGGGGTACACCCAGCCCCACTTAGAGAAAAGGGGTGGGGCATGTGTGTCTCATGACACCCCAGGAGGGAGGGGGGCCTTTAAGGGGGGCCTGGGCCTTGGGCAAGGAGGCCAATCCCAGAGGTGGGTGTGCCCTGGGAGAGATGAGTCAATCAGGAGAGGCCCCACAGCCACTGGCCCTGGAGGAGCCCCTGGAGGGAGCTCCTGGCTCCTCCCTCCTGCTGTGCATGCAGCCTCTCACACCCACAGCCCCCCTCCCCTCCCTCCTCTTCACCAAGCCACCACCCTGGGCCCAGGGAAACCAAAGACTAGGCATCCGTCCCTTTGTCCTTCCAGTGACGGGAAGCTCACCACCTCCTTGTGGAGTGGCCCAGGGTACAGGAGCTCAGATGCAGAGGTGGAAACTGAGGCAACCAGAAAGGGGAAGGGACCTGCCCATGGGTCCAGCTGGGAAGGGTGGGGTGGGGTGGGGTCCCATCCCCCCTGGTTCAGTGCTTATGCCACCACAACACACTGCCCCTGGCCAAGGAACCTCACAGGGTCATCCACGGAAGCACAGTCAGAGGGGAGCTCAGAGCTCGTGGCCAACCCCCTCCTTGGACACAGCAGGAAACTGAGGCTGAGAAAGGTGGGGCGGGGTGGGGCGGGGTCTCCTTCCCCAGCGTCACAGAGCTAGCAGGGGTCAGGAGCCAGATGGGACCCCGGGTCTTTCTCTGTCTCCAAGCCCAGCCCTGTGTCCACTGCAGCAGCTCTGTCTCCACTGCCTGGATAGCCCTCTGCTGCATTGGTCAGTGACTGGCCGGCCCCCTTCAGGGTCAATCTCCCCGCCTCCTTACATGCCGTGCCATGGGGAGAGCCCGAGCCGGAGTGGGGGGAGCTGGGTCCCGTCTGGGCTCCAAGAGACCCCACATACAGGGTTGAGGAAGAACTGGGGTGGGGGAGCAAATCAGATGACAGTCATTGGGTCCATGATGAGCTCAACAGGTCAGTCCCACAGGTGTACCTGACTACCAGCCTGGAAGAAGGAAACGGCTAGAAAGGGGGCAGCTAGCCAGGATTGGGGGAAACCTTCTGGGGTCTCACCCTTCTCAGCAGGGAGTTCTCTGCAGCCTTCTTGCTGCCCCCAAGGAAAAGGACCCCCTGCTGTGTTCTCTCCAGGCCCCCACTACAGGCTGTGAAGTGGGAAGAGGACCAGTCTCAGATGAAGAGGCAGGCCAGGAACTGGTTTTGAGGCCCAAAGCCCCCTCCCCAGCCCCCCAGCAGCAAGAAGATCAATGGGCTGAACAGGGATTCAGGCCAGCAAAGTCAACATCTCATGAGCAAGTGGAAGATCAGGGAGCACCAGGGATTTGAATCACTGTGGGACTCAGCCTGGATCACCAAGCTTACTCAGGTCCTTTGATAGGCTCTGTCCCCTGCCCTAGGGCTGAAGCACTAACAGGTCACTACTTGATGGGCTCAGACCAGCCTCCTCCTGACTCAGACATCCCAACCTCCCAGAGGCCCCCTGTGACCTGACTTCCCCAGCATGTCTTTGGTAGGGCTGGTGCGCCAGGTGGAGACAGCCAGCAGGAATCGAACCCAGAAGCTCCCCTGATTGCCTGAGCCAGGCTTTCCTCATTCCTTCTTGGCTTTTCTTACCCCTAAAATAAAGGAGAATGAACAAAACCAAACGGCAGGCTCCCCCTCCCTCCTTCAGGGGCATAGTGCTAGAGGTGCAAGACCAGGCACCTGGCAAACTGGGAAAGGGCCCAGATAGCTGTGAATCTCTGCCAGGAAGGGGGAGAATGGGAAGAAACACCTGAGCAGTACTCCCTGCAGTCCAGAGTCATGCCGTGCCCTGCCGGGTCACCCCAAGGCACCAGAGGGGGATGTCAGTACAGGGTCAGGTGGCCGAGGGACAGGGTGGTAAGAGAGAAGGGAGGAGATGCCCAGACTGGGTCCTCCCTAGGCACCTTTCTGGAGATTGCATCTGGTTTTACCCTCAGGAAAAATTGTGTGGTTTCCCTTGGTTGTGTCCTGCTGGAGACACAGCCTGACTGTGTGTGCTAGGAGAACAGAAGGCCAAAGTCAGGGAGCCTACCAGCTTGTGTTAGGCTGTCCAAAGTGAGAAGGAAGCAGGAATCTGGCCTGGGCTGATTGTAACAGAAAGTGTTTGGAGTCAGGGCTGGGCACCATGTCCCTCCTCCTCTGTGCAGTGGTTCAGATGGCTGGTTCAGAGCAGGGGTGCCCTACCTTTTCAGGCCCCATACCCCTTGGCTTTTCAGTAAACCTTCCCATGCCTCTTATTCAATATGAAATGCAATAAATTCTCCTGCATATTCTCGTTATAACTAAAATAAAGATCATTTTCCTTCTCTGAGGGTACACCAACACTTTTGTAACTTCAGTGGTGGGATGCTCTCATTATTTGCTAGACATTCTGTGTACCCCCTTGACAACCTCCTCCTTCTCTCTGGGGTTGAGATGATCTCCAAGGGCCTCCTCCACTTTAAATCTGTGAGCTTCCAATTCTCCTTCTCTACTCTCCCCTACAGGGCTTTCTGGAGGTCACTGCCTCCTTCATTAATCCAGGGTTGAGCTGCCAGGCTACCTGGGACCAGCCCTGCTATCCCCCACCTGAACCACTCTGCCTGCAGCTTCCCTGCATGGCCTGATTGACCTCTGAGCCTTGGTCCTGGAGGGGACCATTGTCAGAGCTGATCTCATGGAGAGGAGGGCCTTCCCTCCAGAACTCCCACTTCCCATCCCCAGGGCAGTTCCTGGCCAAGGTTTCCCAGGTAGACAGATCTTCATCTACATTTGGACATTATTTAAGCCTGTTTACCTCTTCCTCCACTCCCTGAAGTGACAGACAGCTGCCATGTAATGGACAGAACACTGGGGTCAGAGTCAGAGGGCCTGGTTTGGAATCCTGGCTCTGACTTTCTAAGGTTCTAGTAACCTTGGTGACCATGACAATTAACTGGACCTCTCTGGGGTTCCAGACCCACCTGTGACATCCATTTCAGGACTGGGTTCTAGGATGGATCCCTGTGGACGTGCTGCCCTGATACCCAGAGATGCCACTTCTAGCCCTCTGTGGTATGGAGAGGGGAGGGAGGATTGAGAGGCTTTGAGGACTCTCTCTAGATGGGAGGAGGGAGGGGGATCAGGCTGAAATCACTGCTCTCTCTCCACGAGGCAGCTGCCCCAAAGTGGAAGAGGCTGCCTCAGGAGGAAAGGACTGAGTTCTTCCAGCACTGGCTGGATGCCCACGAGTCCTGAATGCTGTGCAGGGGATTGGCGCTCAGGCCAAGGCGGGAATGAGGCATCTGCAGTCTCCTCCAGCTCGGGGTCTGTGATTGGAAGATTCCATGATTCTCGGACTGCAGCCCTGGCAGCTGAAGCTCCTCATTGCCCTCCCAGCCCTTCCCCCCTCCCCAAATATTCCACCAGCCTGGTCTGTCACTCACAGGGGTTTACTTGCCCAGCCCCTCCTACTCTTCAGATTTCAAGCCTTTCCCCAAAGCTGCTCCTGCTGCTTCTCTCAATCAGCCCAGGCAATTTTCTCTTCCCAGAGACTCTCAATTGGACTTTATGCTCCCTGCCCAGCCCTGGTTCACACAGGAGTAGCTCTGTGGGCAGGTTTGTGGGGTAGGCTCCTTCACACAATCTTCCCTTAGTACAAACTTTAGCATATCTAAACCAGCACGGAAATACTGATTGCTCATGCTCCAGACAGACTCTGGGGGACTCTGGAATCAACCTAGATTTGGATTGGGATATTTTTTGCCACACGGATCAATTGAGGGACCTAGAACTCTTCTTCTCTTCCCAACAAAAATGTAGTCCCCATCCACCTGTGTGTGTGTTGGGGGTTGTTGGGAGGGTAAACTTATACAATTAGAGGAGGAAAGAATCATAATTTTAGAGCTGGAGGGCACCTTAGAGACCAGTGAATCCAGTTTCTCTCTCTCATCTTGCAGATAAGGAATCTGAGGCACAGAGAGGTTAAATGACTTCTCTAGGGTCACACAGCCATCACCTGTGTGTGGCAGGATTTGAACTCAGGTCTTCTTGAATTCAAATCCAGCACTCTACCTGAGGCCCCTATTAGAACACTTCTCCATCTGAAAGAAGCATTGCTCTCTATTCAAATGGCACAATGATGCCTTTAGCATTCTTAAATAATTGGGGTGAATGAGTTTCTCAGAGCCCTGACAATACAGATGACTTTGGAGCATGAGAGATGTCCAGACACTGACTTTTGGACAGGCGGACCTAGGCATCCTGGGGACATCACAAGGGAGCTAAAGTGAGGAGGGGGTTATCAGAGAAAAGGGGTATGCTTCAAGGCAAAGTTGGAGCACAGCAAAGGCAAACTTCAACAAATTAAAATTTTCTTCTAATTATAGAACAGACAATGTCAGAACTGAGAGAAACCTTAAAACATAATATTAGAGAAAGAAGGGGCTTTCAAGCAGAGAATATCACAACCCAAGAGGCAATAAATACATAAAATGTGGAATGTTAGACCTGCTTTAAGGGAGTCGTTAAGTACTCTCTGGGTAAGATAGCTTAGAACATGGAATGGATGGAAGAGACCTTAGAAAAGAGTAAATCAGAGCCAGAAACATCCCTCGAACACAGAATATGTAACATTAGAGCTGGAAGAGAACTGAAAATATAAAAACGTAGAATATGAGAGCTGGAAGGGACAATAAAACTTTGAATGTTAGTACTGGAAAGGATGTTAGAGATCATTGAGTACAAACTGTCCATTTGACAGATAAGGAAAATGAGGCATGAAGACAAGAGGTGACTGGTTCAGTTGTTCCAGCCACAAATTACTGGTGGACCAGAGATGAGATGCCAGGTGCTAATGGCTACTCTGGAGCTCTTTCTTTAAGAAGGGTTTGGGTCAGACATCACAAACAGCTTTCTCTCTCTTTTTTTTTTGTTTTTAAGGCAATTGGGGTTAAGTGACTTGCCCAGAGTCACACAGCTAGTAAGGGTCAAGTGTTTGGTCTGAGGCCGGATTTGAACTCAGGTCCTCCTGACTTCAAGGCTGGTGCTCTATCCACTGTGCCACCTAGCTGCCCCGCAGCTTTCTCTTAAAGGGGCACGGGAATGTGAGCCCTAAGGACCAAAAGCCAAGAATAGCTGCATCACTTCCTTTCCCGGGCCCCTTTCAAGAGAGACTAGTCCTAGTGTCTCTCTCTTATAATTATTTTTGTTCCTTTCTTCCACCTCTTTCAAATTTTTCTTATTTCTCCAGCTAGTTGATGATCCTAATTGGGCCCCAGCCCCCAACTAGTAAACTCAGTGGGACCCTGGCATCTGATTGGTGGTCTTCATGGGAGTCTGACACCTGAATGGTGGTCTTGGAGGAATCTCCAGTAGCTTCCTCTACCATAATCTCAGGAGCTGCAGAACTTCCAAGGCAGGCATGATGACCACCATGGATAGACTAACAATCAAGTGCCAGGCCTTCACTGGGTGGTCTTCTTGTCTACGTGGCCTCCATGAAAATGACCAATTAGGGGGCAGCTAGGTGGTGCAGTGGATAGAGCTCCGGCCCTGAAGTCAGGAGGACCTGAGTTCAAATCCGGCCTCAGACACATAACACTTACTAGCTGTGTGACCCTGAGCAAGTCACTTCACCCCGATTGCCTAAAAATAAAAAATAAAAAAATTTTAAAAAAGAAAATGACCAATTAAATCCAAGGCCCCCATTGAAATCACCACTTGTGTTCCAGGGCCCCATTGAGACCACCAATTAGATGCCAGAGCGCCAGCCAAACCATCCACTGGATCCTAGGGCCCCATTGAGATCACCACTTGGGTACTAGATCTCCAGCCAGACCATCAATAAAGTCTTAGACCCCCAAAGAGACTTTCACCAGCCAAGTCCCAGCCCCACAGTGAGACCACCAACTTGTTAACAGGATCCCAGCAAGTTTACCTACTATATTTCCCCTCAAATGCATCCCTCTCCCCACTTACTTGTTTCTTTTAAGGCAACCCACATTCTTTTGAAAATGTAACTTTTTTCAATTAAGAAGCATTAATTTTCTCTTCCTCCTGCCTGTGTCCCCTTCTGCTGCTAGAAAAAAGAAAAAAGAAAAAAGAAAAAGAAAACCTTGTAACAAATGTGCGGTCAAGCAAAACAAATTTCAGCAATGACCGTGTCCAAAAATCTATGTCTCCTTCTGCATCCTGAATCCATCACCTCTTTGTCAGGAAGTGCATAGTATGCTTCTTCATAGGTCCTCTAGAATCATACTTGATCATTGCATCAGTCAGAGTTCTTAAGTCTTTCAATAATGTTTGTCTTTACAATGTTGTTATTGTAGAAATTGTTCTCCTGGTTCTACTCACTTCCCTTTGTAACAATTCATACATGTCTTCTCATTTTTTTTCTGAATTACCCCTTTTGTCATTTCTTATAGCACAATTGTGTTCCATTATATTCATATGCCATGATTTGTTCAACCACTCCCATATCCCAGAAAGCTCTGCCTCTATCTCCTCCTTCAGCCTTGTTTCACATGAGGTAGTCCTTCTTCTTGTCAAGGCAAATCCATTTACCTGCACAAGTGACCCCATTGCATCCCATATTCTCCAACAGATAACCCCTTCAATCATCCCTTTTCCTTCATTTAGTTTCAATCTCTCTTTGTCTATAGGCTGCTTCCGTATTGCCTGCTAACATTCCCATATCTTCCTCATCATCAAAAACTCTCACTTGATCCATCCATCCCTGCTAACTTTCATCTCATATCCCTCCTCCCTTTTGTGACTAAACTCCTTGAGAAGGTTGTCTACAACAGGTGCCTCTGCCTCCTTTTCTATCACCCTCTTCTTAACTCTACAGTCTGGCCTCCAAACTCATCAATTCAATCAAAACTGCTCTCTCTAATGTTGTCAAAGATCTCTTGATTGCCAAATCAAATGGTATTTTCTCAATTCTCATCCTTCTTGATCTCTCTGCAGCCTTTGACACTGTTTATCACTCTCTTCTCCTTCATACTCTTTTATCTCTAGGTTCTCATGACATTGTTCTCTCCCAGTTCTCCTTTGACCTATCTGACTACTCCTCAGTCAGTCTCCTTTGTTGGATCTATATCCAGGTCATACCTGTTAACCGTATCAACCAAGACTCTGTCATGGACCCTTTTGTCTTCTACAACTATTTCACTGGATGATCTCATCAATTCCCAGAGATTCAATTACCATCTCTATGCTGACATTCTCAAATCTACTTATCCAGTCCTAACCTCTCTACTGACCTCTAGTCTCGAACTTCCAGCTGCCTATTAGAGATCTCAGACTGGATGACGGATAGATATCTTAAATTCAACATGTCCAAAACTGAACTCATTATCTCCTCCCCTCAACCATCCCCTCTTCTTAATTTCCCTATTTCTGTTTTTAAATTCTATTTTAACTTAGTTCAAGTTTCCTAATTCTCTCCCTCTTTCCTCCCCCTCCCCTACTCATTGAGAAGGCAATAAAAACAAAACCCATTACAAAAATGTATAGTCATTAAAAACAAATTCTCACATTAGTCATGTCAAGAAAGAAAGAAAGAAGAAAGAAGAAAGGAAGGAAAGAAAGAAAGAAAGAAGGAAAAGAAAAGATACTTTAATTTGCTCTCTGAGTCCTGGTCTGCTCTCTCTGTCTAGAGGTGGATAACATGTTTCCTTATGAATCCTTTAGAATTGTAGTTAGTCATTATGTTAATCACAGTATCTAGGTTTTTCAAAGTTGATTATCTTTATAGTATTGTTGTTATTGTATAAATTGTTTTCCTGGTTCTTCTCACTTCACTTTGCATCAGTTCATACAAGTCCCCCCAGGTCTTTCTGAAACCATCCCCTTCCATCATTTCTTTATAGTACAGATATTCTATTGCATCCATATACCACACCTTGTTCAGCCATTCTCCAATTTATGGGCATCCCATCAGTTTCCAATTCTTTGCCACCACAAAAACAGCTGCTATAAATATTTTATATGGGTCCTTTTCTCTTTCTTTGAAGAGAAATGCTGTGAAAGTACAAAACAACTAGACTTGGCAACAGAATTCATATGTGGGGTGAGTGTGAGTAAGGTGTCCAGGGTGACATAAGGTTGTAAGGTTGGGTGACTGACTGGGAAGATGGTGGTACCCTTAACAGTAATAGAGAAATTTGAAAGAAGTGAGGCTTTGGAAAGGAAACTGAATCCTATTTTGTTGAGGTCAAGATATCTATTAGATATGCAGTTCAAGATGTCCAAAAGGCACTTGATGATATGAGAATGAAGCTTGTGAGAGAAATTAGGGGTGGATATATAGATTTGGGAGTCATCTGCATAGAGATGATCATTGAACCCATTGGCACTTATGAGATCACCAAATGAAAAAGGATATAGAGAGAAGAGGTCCCAGGAGAGACCCGTGGGGGATACCCATGGTTTTGAGTGTGACCTAGATAAAGATCCAGCAAAGGAGACTGAGCAGGAGCAGTCAGACAGATGGGTGCCAGGAAAGAGCACTGTCACAAAAACCTAGGGAGGAGAGAATATCTGGGAACAGAGGGTGATCAACAGTTACTAGGCGTGTGACCCTGGGCAAGTCATTTGACTTCTGTTTCTTCATCTGTAAAGTGAGAATAATGATAGTACCTACCTCTCAGGATTGTTGTGAGGATCAAATGAGATAATTGTAAAGTGCTTAGTACACTGCCTGACACATAATAATCACTATATAAATGTTAGCTATTATTGTTTTTGTTGTTGTTATCAAAGGCGACAGAGGTCAAGAAAGATAAGGATTAATAAGAGGCCATTAGATTTAACTTCGGTGACTTTGGAGAGAGCAGTTTAGTTAAATAATTAAGTTTTAAAGCTGGATTGCAAAGGCTTTAGAATCCAGTGAGGAAATAGAGGCACTGAGTGTAGATGCTTTCTCAAGGAATTTAGCTAAGCATTATGGAGAGGTAGCAGATATGATAGGATCAATTGAGGGTTTGGGTTCTTTTTTTTAAGGATGAAGGTTACATGAGCATATTAATGGGCAATAACGAAGGAGTCAGTAGATAGTGAGGAATGAAAATTAGAGAAAGAGTGGAAATATTACAAGGAACAATATGCTGGAGAAGACTGAATGGAATGGAACCAAGGGTGGAAAGGAATTTTCTTTGGTGAAGAGAAAGACCACATCTTCATGTGAGAAAGAGATGAAGGAGGAAATGGGGGGAAATATGTGAGCAATGTAATATGAGGAGGCAGGAAGAAGAGGGAGCTCTCAGCAAATGACCTCAATTTTTTCCATGAAATATGAGAGGAGATCCTTAGCTGAAAGGGTGTAGGAGGGGATGCCATGGGAGACTTAAGGAGGGATGAAAAGATTTGGAATGGCTGCTTTGGTAAGTAGAAGAACAAATTGATTAGGGAGGTGTTAAACTACTGCCTGTGAGGACCCAGTTGAGCTTATGTAATATAAATTTGTAGTAGATGCAGGCATCATGGTTTCTTTTTCTTTTTCTTTTTAAAATACTATTTTGTTGATTCATTTTATTTTTACATTACCTCAATTTCTCCCAGTATCTCTTCCCTTCCACTTTTCTGGGCAGCTATCCCATTTGTAACCCCAGTCTCAAAGCCCATTGGTATGGGACTCTCTTCTTCTTCTTCTTCTTCTTCTTCTTCTTCTTCTTCTTCTTCTTC
>NW_020954372.1:167987-197025 GCF_900497805.2 Vombatus ursinus
CCTGGCAAGAATGAAAATCACTCTTGAAGAAAGATGTGGGGGAGAAGAGGCTGGAGCTGTTTATTCTGCCTCCATTTCACCCATACAATGACACTCTCATGCTACACATAAGGCCTTAGCACACATATAACAAAAAAATTTTTAAAGGAAAAAGAAAGAGGAAGAATATTTTTTAGGAATCAAAGAAATTAATCAATATATCCAAAAGGTCTGAAATATGTATATGTGATGTGTGGACACTCTGTCCTTCTGTCTCTATTAAGGAATGGGGAAGATGTCTTCTCATATCTGTTCTTTAGGGCTATGCTTATTCTTTGTAATTCTATAACATTCACTTTCACTTGTTTTGTTGGTATTGTTCTTTCCATTTACACTGATGTAGTCACTGTATATACTGTTTTCTTGGCTCTGCTTACTCCGCTCTGCATCAGTTCTTTTAAGTTTTTTCAGGCTTCTCTATAGTCATCATATTCCATATATTTTATAGCCCAGTAGTATTCCATTACATTCAAGTGCCAAAGTTTATTTAGCCATTCCCAAATCAATGAGCACCCACTTTGTTTCCAGTTCTTTGCTACCACAAAAAGTGCTGCTACAAATACTTTGGTAGATGAAGACTTTCTTCTTATTAATGATCTCTTTGGGATATACATCTAGGAGTGGAATTTCTGTGTCAAAGGATATTTCAGTCACTTTATTTGTATAATTCCAAATTGTTTGCCAAAATGATTGTACTGATTCACAGCTCCACTAGCAATGCACTAATGTAACTATCCTCCCACAACCCTTCCACTATTATCAATTTTTTTCATCCTTGTCAATTTACTGAGTGTGACATAAAACCTCAGGGTTGTTTGATTTGCATTTCTCTTATTAATGATTTGGAGTATTCTTTTTTTTTTCAGTCAAAGACAAGGTTTATTAGAACATCTGTCATATTGGGTAGACTCTTAAGGAGTCTGAACATTAGCAAGCTATTGGCTAGATTATAAGAACCTAAGCAGTAGCTAGATTTTAAGAATCTAAGCACCTTAATGGTGACAAGATGGATCTTATATACAGAAAGACTGTGGGAGGGATTTAGCAGTAGCCAAGTAGTTTGGGGTAACTAGAGGAGGGGTCTAAGGAGGATCTGGATAGGAATGGTCAGTAAGCTGGAGTGCACAGAACTCCTGGGACCTGGACCACGTGGCCAAGAGAGACCGGAGCCTAGCTAGGATTAAGGGTAGGAAATAGCTGGGGGCCATAGGGAGGTAAGACAATGGAGGGGAGATTGGGTGTGGCCACAATGAAAGGCCAGTTGATGGGATTATAGCCTCAGGTGAATGCCAGAGATTTGGCCATGTGGGAAAGTCCAGGGTTTTTCCTTTCTGGGGTCCAGATCCCAACCCCATCATTTCCCCCTCAAACAAATGGGACCCAAATTCTTTTGGTGTAAGGGGCGAAGGTCTCAGCTTCTGAAAGTGCTTCCGGCTGGCAAGGGGCGTAGAGTTGTCCCTGCCTCGAGGAGGTCCCAAAGAGGAGGTTGACTAGAACCGAGCATAGGCTGTATCCAGGGAACAATGGGGAGACATTGGCTGGTACCTGCGCTTGCTACCAACTGTATGTGAATGGCCTGTAGTCTGGTGTGCCGGCCGCGCCGTGTACTCTTCTCCTATAAGGAGCAGGCTGCCAGGGTCATACTACTTACCAGTCTTCGGAGCCTACCCGAATAAACACACAGAGACGAGCCGATCAGGAGGTGCCAACACTGGAGCTTTATTCAGAAGCCATCACAGCAAGGCCAAGCAGGAAGGCCAGAGCAAGAGAGCAGGAGCAAAGAGAGAGCGAGCCCCGAGCTCTACTGTTCCTTAAGTACCTACTTAGCCCCTCCTCCTCAGCCTGCCTACTAGTCATTGATTGTAGGATCCGATACCGGAAGGGGATGTCTGGGTTTAGCGCACCAAGGGAGAGGAAGTGACGCAGGAGGCTAGGACCGGATACAGGAAGGAGGCGTCTGGGGTCAGTGCTACACAAAGGGAAAATACGTGACCCAGGAAGTCAGGAAGGACACAGGAAGGAGGTGTCTGGGGTTAACGTTGCACCTAGGGAAGAGGACTAGACAAAGGAACTCGTTCTCTGCCGTCCCACTCCCACGTGGCACAGCCCCCTGCCTCAGGAGCAGGTGCTCCGGCTACTTCCTTGTATTCTGTTCCTTCCCCAGCTTATCACAGCTCCACATAGCACTGCCCACTGCCTCAGGAGCGTGAGCTCCGGTTACTTCTCCGTATCCAGTTCCCATCCCAGTTCACCACAACTCTGCCTAGCACAGCCCCTGCCTCGGGAGCGTGAGCTCCGGTCACTTCCTAATATCTTGTTCCTACCCCATCTTGCCACAACTCTCACTTGGCAGTAGCCAACATCAGACAGTCCCTCACAGTCTGGAAGACACTAATCTGACAGAAAAGACTGCAGGGCCCAGATATTACAGGATAAAACATCCTTAGCTCTGTTTGGATTCAGATAATTCGGTTTTCCAACCATGACGGGGTATGGGCCCAAAGTGAGACCTTTGTCCCAATTTGGGCTCCATTTGTCTATGGGCCCTAGAAAACCTTTGGATTATCCTTGAATTCTCCCACTTGATCAAGGAGATCTCTGGCATTCCTCTGAGGCCATGATTCCTTGTTTTGGCTACACCCAATCCCCCACTTCTCTTATCCTTGACCTAATCTGGCCCTCCATTGTCTCCCCTCCCTATGGCCCCAGGCCACTTCCCACCCTTGGTCCCACCTAGGCTCCATTTCCCTGAAATTCTATTATCTCATAGACTACTTGGCCATTCCTAGATACTCCATTTCCCTGGAATTCCATTACCTCATAGACTACTTGGCCACTCCTGGATCCCTCCCACAGTCTTTCTGTATATAAATTTTGTCTCCATTAAGATGCTCAGATTTTCACAATCTAGCCAATAGCCCATAGATGCTCAGATTCCTTAAGAGTCTAGCGAATCTTCAATAAACCTTGTTTTTGGCTGAAAGGATTGGGTCGAATTCTTTTGGGCAGGACCCGCATGTTGTGATTTTGGGATTCCAGGACCCCTAACCTCTAGACCTCATCATATGGTTCCCTGACTGGGAAAAACTGCCTGTACCAAGCTGGAAGGTATGTAAGCCTCTCCTCTTCCCCTAATCCCCCCCCCCTTTTTTTTAACCCTTCAGTTGGGTGGATTTCCAAGCAACTAGGAAGAATTGCCTTGGAAGGGCTTTTTGGGCCTGACCTCTCAGGTCCCATTAGGTCAGACGGCTATGAGGTTGTCTTGAACTCAGCCTGACGCTCTCAGGCTCTCGGTCCAGTGGTTCTGTTCAAGACCATGGACATGGGGAGACCTTCCGATTCCCTATCTGAAAGCATAGGCCCAATCCTCTCAATTCTCTCAGTGCCAGGGACTTGGGAAAACTTAACGTACTTCTTTGGGCTTTTGACTTTTTTGTCTGTTTCCTGGGTCTTATTCCTAAATCTTCCTTTAAGGAGGGAGGGACTTCCAGTCCCCACACCAACAAGGGGTCAATCCTCTTTAATTCCTGAAGATTCGCCTTTGGGCTGTCTTTTACAAAATTGGGAAAAATTTAGTTTCTCTGAAGAACTAAAAAAGACAAGGCTGGTGTTCTTTTGCAACACCATTTGACCTCAATATCACCTGGAAAATTATGAGGCATGGCCCATTTTTGGGCCATTACAGCAAAATACGCTCTCAGAGTTAAAACGATATTGTAGCAGAGAAGGAAAATGAGTGGAGATTGCCTACATAATGACTTTTGTCGAACTTTCTCATGACCCCATTCTCAGATTGTAAGATGCCCATAGCTAGAGCCACCCCACATATGGGAAATGGAGATCAACTAGACTTTTTAGATGACCCTCTTTTTATAGCTCCCAGGGCTATAGCACCTCCCCAGTCCCTACCCCCTCCCTATTCTGCCCATTTTCCCTTGCCCCCCCATTTCCCATCCCCCTCCCTCCTTGCCTAACCCCTCTTTGCCTTGCTTTTCCTCCCCTTTTCCTCCATCCCAACCCCCTTCCCACCCTGCAATTTCTCCTCAGACCTCTGCTCAGGTTTTGACAACACCTCCTCCTCAGGCCCTTCACCCTAAGGCAAGGACCACCCAGACCTTGGCCTCAGCCCCAGCCTCAGTGGTATCTCCTCTCTTGACCCCTCTCCCTCCTCTGGGGTCCTCCCCAGCCCCTGTTCCCACAGAGCCTTCAGGACTCTTTCCTCTAAGGGAAGTTCCTGCCTCTCCTAATGGGACAATTAGGGTGCATGTTCTGTTCTCCATTTTAGATATCAATCAGGTAAAAGAAAAACTGGGGTGATACTCAGAAGATCCCACTAAATTTACGGAGGGCTTTAGGGACATGTCCCTACAATTCGAGCTTTCTTGGGGTAATTTGCATATCCTCTTCTCCACCTGTTGTACCACTGAAGAGAAGAGGAGAATCTGGGAACAGGCCCAAAAATTTGGGGATCGTTTTGCTACCGATGACCCCACAAAATACCCCCCAGGGATAGCTGCTGTTTCCACTACTGACCCAGGATGGGATTATCAGAAGAATGAGGATAGGTCAAAAAGAGACCACATGGTAATTTGCGTGTTAGAAGGACTAAGAACTACATTTCAAAAGCAAGTACCTTTTCCAAAAAATAAGGAAATTACTCAAGGAGAAAAGGAAAACCCTGCCCTTTTCCAAGACAGGTTAGTAGAAGCTATTAAAAAGTATACGAATTTAGATCCCTACTCTAAAGAAGGGGCAACAATCCTTAGCATGTATTTCATTAATCAGTCTGCCCCAGATATTAGGAGGAAACTGCAGAAATTGGCAATGGGACCCCAAACACCTCAGGCCCAATTACTGGAGATGGCCTTTGGAGTCTTTCACAACGGAGACCTAGTTGCAGCAGAGGAGAAAGAATGCAGAGACAGGGCTAGAGACAGAAAACATGCTCAATTCCTGGCTGCTGCCATGGCCAGGAAAAGACCAGAGGGTGCTCCTGGCACCTCAGGCAGTCGGAAAACCTGCTTTCGATGCCGCAGAGAGGGCCACTGGTCTAAGAAATGCCCCTCTAGGGTGCCCCCCCCAGGAGGGAGCCCCCAGGACCGCCTCTATGACCATGCCCAACGTGTAACCAGGAGGGACATTGGAGGAAGGACTGTCCCTGAAATTGGAGAAGTGGTAGAGCCGCCTCCCAGTACCCTGTCCTCCAGTCTTCTCAGGACTCAGAATGGCGGGAGGTCCTGGTGATGTGGTTTAGGGGTTCAGGGGTCCTGGGACCCCAGAATCACAATATGTGGGTCCTGCCCGAAAGAGTTCGACCCAAGGCTTCTTTCAGCCAAAGACAAGGTTTATTAGAACATCCATCATATTGGGCAGACTCTAAGGAGTCTGAACATAGGTAAGCAGTGGCTAGATTATAAAAATCTGAGCAGTAGCTAGATTATAAGAATCTGAGCAGTGGCTAGATTTTAGGAGTCTGAGCTGTGGCTAGATTATAAGAATCTAAGCATCTTAATGTAGACAAGATGGACCTTATATAGAGAAAGACTGTGGGAGGGATCTAGGAGTGGCCAAGTAGTCCACGAGGTAATAGAATTACCAAGGATGGGAAGTGGCCTGGGGCCATAGGGAGGCAAGATAATGGAAGGGAGATTGGGTGTAGTCACAATGAAAGGCCAATTGATGGGATTATAGCTTCAGAGGAATGCCAGAGATTTGGCCATGTGGGAAAGTCCAGGGTTTTTCCTTTCTGGGGCCCAGATCCCAACCCCCTCACTGAGGCTTTGCAGTGCTCCCACTTTCCCTATCTCTCTCCCTGAGCCCTGGGCAAAAACCTAGTCGGAAGGTAAGGTTACCTGATTTATAATAGAAGCGGGGGCCACGTTCTCTGTTTTAACTGATTACTGTGGCTCTACTTGCCCCTCAACCCATCAGGTCATGTGTATTAAAGGAAGAACTATGGGGTGTCATGAGACATACCCTCTCCCCTGCCTGTTTGAGGATCTGTTGTTTGAACACTCCTTCTTTATTATCTCCTCTTGTCCCGCCCCCTTGTTGGGAAGGGACCTGATGGTGAAATTGGAAAGCCAATTTTCTCTAGTTAAGCCCCCCATCCCCCTTTCCCCTTTGTTCACCAGACTTCCCCATACTCCTCTGGGAGCCAGTTGAGCCAATTGTTTGGCATAACGGAATTCCTGGGTGAGCTACCCATGCCACCCCAGCCCTTGTGCACCTCCGAGACCCTAAAGTATTTTCCCATAGCCGCATTTGTAGCCCCACCTGGGAGGCTTCTTTGGCTGCTGCCTCAGGAGTGCTTAATTTCTTGGGAATTCAAGGCTATAGAGTCTCTTTGAATAAAGTCCAGATAGCATGCCAGTCTGTAAAGTTTCTGGGCCATGAACTCCTGGTCCCAGTCACTAAGAAACAACTTCAAACTTTTCTAGGCAAGGCTAGATTTTGTAGACTCTGGATCCCTAATAATAGTTTTATTGTTAAGCCCTTTTAAGATGCTCCTCTGGGCCCTGACTCTAGAGTGGGGTCCCAACCGGCTAAAGCTTTTAAAATCTAAATTAACCACCACGCCCCTAACCCAGTCCTTGGGACCTGACCCTAGCCAGGTTGCTTATTTTTCAAAAGAATTAGACTTTGTAGCTGCTGGATGGCCTGCATGCCTCTGAGCAGTGGCTGCTACAGTCATTCTAATTGAGAAAGTCTCTAAATTTACACTTGGTCTTCAAAAGTGGGAATATAACTCCCTAGTTAAACTGGGAAACTCACACCTACTCAGCAACTCTCATCTGCGCAAAGCCCCCCTCCCCAATACGATTTTCTCCGAAGTTTATGCCACCCCATTTATGCTTGCCACTTCTCTATGGGCCACTCTCTCTATAAACACCTTGCTTCTCGGCAGGGGAATATTCCCTTACCTGAGAAACAAGCTCCAAGGTCACTGGACAAGTTAACACCCCTGTAGAGGGAGAGCTTGTAAGAGTTTCTGCTGATCTTTTGACCTGCACTACGTGAGCAGATAGCACAAGTGACAAGAATTTTGGGGAAAAGGTGAAATGAAGTGCCAATACATGGCAAGACCCCAGAACTACTGTCTTGGTCACCCAATGTTTGACATCCTACAAGGACTTTGGGATGTGCACCCCTTCTCCATTTTCAATGCCACACAGCCCACAATCTCTAAATTAAGGGCAAAGCATGGATTTTGGGGAAATATCCTCTGGTCTCTTAAAAAGGGAGCAGAGTATCTCATGCTCTGGTACAGTCATCTACAACACAAACATATTATCTAACCTTACAGAGACTATTCACGAGTTGGCAAATGAGACAGCTTATGGTCTTTGGGAAATCCAGCGATCTCTGGATTCCTTAGCAAAAGTGGTTCTAGATAATAGAATAGCCTTAGACTACTTGCTTGCCTCCAGTGGGGGTGTATGTGCTTTAGCAAATGCATCTTGTTGCATGCCCATCAACAACTCTGGGAAGGTAGAGCTCCACACTGAATGTATTTTGGAAAAGGCTGGTTGGATGCAAGAAATTCACAATAATTTCAGTACTCCAAAATCACCTTTGTCATGGGAGTCCTGGCTTCTTTCTATACTGGCCCCCATTCTTATTCCCCTACTGCTTATATTTCTCTTGTGGTTGTTTGGTCCATGTTTACTAAGTATTCTTGCCAGGTTTCTTTCTTCTAGGGTTGGAGCCATCAACTTCCAGATGATATATATTATCAACCTTCAACTGAGTTTAAGGTCTCTAGGCCACTGGACCCGGCCAAGGGTCAGCCATACTCTGAAGTCTGATCCCTTAAACAAAATGCAACCCCAAGAGGCAGGGACAGCTCTATGCCCCTTGTCAGCAGGAAGCAGTTTCAGAAGCCGAGACCGTCGCCCTTTACCCCAAAAGAATTTGGGTCCCATTTGTTTGAGGGGGGAATGATGGGGTATGGGCTTTAGGAGTTCAGGGGTCCTGGGACCCCAAAATCACAACAGGCAGGTCTTGCCCAAAAGAATTCTACCCAAGCCTTCTTTCAGCCAAGGACAAGGTTTATTAGAACATCCCGTCATATTTGGCAGACTCTTAAGGAGTCTGAACATGGGTAAGCGGTGGCTAGATTATAAGAATCTCAGCAGTGGCTAGATTTTAGGAATCTGAGCAGCGGCTAGATTATAAGAATCTAAGCAGTTTAATGGAGACTAGATGGACCTTACATACAGAAAGACTATGGGAGGGATCTAGATGTGGCCAAGTAGTCTATGAGGTAATAGAAATCCAGGGACCTGGACCACATGGCCAAGGGAGAATGGAGAAATGGCCTGGGGCCATAGGGAGGTCCACAATAAGATTTGGCCATGGGAAGTCCAGGGTTTTTCCTTTCTGGGGCCCAGATCCCAACCCCATCAGGCCCAAAGTGAGACCTTTGTCCCAATTTGGGCTCCATTTGTCTATGGGCCCTAGAAAACCTTTGGATTATCCTTGAATTCTCCCACTTGGTCAAGGAGATCTTTGGCATTCCCCTGAGGCCATGATTCTTTGTTTTGGCTACACCCAATCCCCCAATTCTGTTATCCTTGACCTAGCCTGGCCCTCCATTGTCTTGCCTCCCTATGGCCCCAGGCCACTTCCTACCCTTGGTCCCACCTAGGCTCCATTTCCCTGGAATTCTATTACCTCATAGACTATGTGGCCCCTCCTAGATCTCCCCCACAGTCTTTCTGTATATAAGGTCCATCTTGTCTCCATTAAGATGCTCAGATTTTCACAATCTAGCCAATAGCCCATAGATGCTCAGATTCCTTAAGTGTCTGGCTAATATGGCGAATCTTCAATAAACCTTGTTTTTGGCTGAAAGGAGGCTTGGGTCAAATTCTTTTGGGCAGGACCCATGTGTCATGATTTTGGGATTCCGGGACCCCTAACTTCTAGACCTCATCAATCACGCAGTATCAAATCCACCTCATATCCAGACTCAGGAATAGCTGGGTGGGTAACATTCCCTTTCAAAGGAACATAATGGGGAAACTGAGCCAGGAGGATCCCATCTTAGACTGAGGCTAAAATTGTCCTCTCAGCTTTTCCAGATGCTGACTTCCCACCAGTATCACATTCTGAGCAGCTTGTGGCATTTCTCTCAGATGGTGGATTATTGGTTATCTATGGATTATTATGATCCACCAGACAACTCAAAATAAAATCCTATGAGCTTTTACCTTACACAGCAAGTTTCACTAATCACAGCGTAGGAAAAACTTTTCCAGGATTTACATCTCAAACTTAAATTTGTCCTGGTGTAAAAAGCCAATCATTAGAGATTTCTATACACTTGCAAATTCTCAGCAAGCCATAAATAACCCAAACAAGCTTTTTGGCTAGCTTACACATTAAAACAATAACCGATAGTCAAATTATTTTAGTGGTAACCAAATTATGAAAAGTTGTTTGACATAACTGATACAAAAAGTTCACCAATTTGAAACTTGAAACAAACCTATTACCAATCAGGTGGCTTCAATTTTGTTAAATTCATTTCCAAATTACTTTACACAGAGAATCAACATCTCATCATTAACAGTTAAAACTACAAATTTAAAAAGAGCGTGCTTACCCAAGTTCAGAGGCCAGCTTCTTTACCTAGAGCAGGATGTGCTGTACTTGAGTGATACTTCCAGGCAAAGGTTGCCTCAGAGCCCAAGGCCATTGCCAGGGCGGCCCACACAGTAACTGCTGCCCCTCCCCCCTCCTTCCTTTCCCAGGTGGGGGAGGGTGAAATCAAAGGTGAAGGGTAAAGGGTGAAACTCTCTTCTCCTATGAGAAGGGTTAACAGGTACCCTTTTGACTCAAGGAAAGAAGCGGGAGAAAGAGTGACCGTGGTTGTATAGAGGTGTTTCAAAACTCCTTAATGAACTCACAAAACCTCCAGAATCTGCCAAGATATTTTTAGCTGTTCTAACTTTTCCCTGCAACCTCCATGAAGGAGGATTCAGAAGTATAGAGGGAAGGGAGTAAGTAAGCCTCAGGAAACCAAAAAGCAACTGCAGTTTTTCCCAATTCCCTAGCACCGAGAGAATTGACAGAATTGGGCATATACTTCCAGATAGGGTGTCCTTCCTTGTCCTCTTTGCTGCGGAAGGTGTACCCAGGTCCATGGCCTCGAGCCAACCCAGTGGACCGAGAGCCTGAGAGAGTCAGGCCGAGTGCGAGACAGCCTCGTAACTGTCTGCCCGAAAAGCAGCTCCAAGCCTTGGTGCTTGGAGAGCAACCCCAACTGCAGAGCAATAAAGGAGGGGTGGGAAGGCTTGCATACCTTCCAGTCTTGGCTGGAAAAGAACTTGGGGTTAGGCAGTCTCCCCATACGGGCCACTAAAATATTGAGGTTTAGGGGTTTAGGGGTGTTGGGACCCCAAAATCACAACACGCGGGTCGTGCCCAAAAGAATTCGACCCAAGTCTTCTTTCAGCCGAAGACAGGGTTTATTAGAATATTTGCCATATTGGGCAGACTCTTAAGGAGTCTGAACATTAGCAAGCTATTGGCTAGATTATAAGAATCTAAGCAGTGGCTAGATTATAAGAATCTAAGCAGTGGCTAGATTTTAAGAATCTAAGCTGGAGCATTCTTTTAAATGGTTGTTAATAGCCTGTAATTCTCAGAACATGTTTGTTCATGTCCTTTAACAACTTATCTATTAGAGAATGACTTTTGACCTTTTACACACACCAGTTGTCTATATGTCTCAGATACAAAACCCTTATCTACAAAATTGAATGCAAAGACATTTTCCCATTTGACTATTTTTCTTATCCTAAATGTATGAATTTTGTTGGTGCTAAAGCTTTTCAGTCTCATGTAATCAAAGTTTTCAATTTTATCATTTGTAATTGCTTCTATCTACCATTCGGTTAAGAATATATCTCCTGCCAATAGCTGTGAAAGGTGTATGCCCTGCTTTTCTTCTGATTTTTTTCTGGTATGATTTTGAACCTCATACCAGAAAAGGTGGTATTTACTTCAATGGTTTCAAAGTCAAATAGAAACAGGGGCCATTAAACCGTTACATAAGGATTGCTGAGGGCAGCATATTGACTTAGGAAACCACATATTAATGTTATCTGTTCTATTGTGGTTTTATTTATTTTGCTAAATACTTCCCAATTACATTTTAATCTGGTTCAGACAGCACTTAGATGGTGGGCAGCCTGTTTGGTACCTCTGACGAATATTGAGATCACATATCCATTTTGAATTTGTTGTGGAATTTTGTGTAAGAAGTCAACTAAGCCTCATTTCAGCCAGATTGATTTCCAGTTTTCCTAGCAGTTTTTACCAAATAGAGAATTCTTTCCTGAGTTGTTTTCCGATTTATCAAACATGAGTTTATTAAGTTTCATTATTTTGGATTCTCTGCTGTCTAGTCTCTTCCAATAATATATCTCTGTCTTTTAACTAACACCAAGTGGTTTTGATGACTTGCTTTATAATAGAATTTGAGGTCTCGAATTGCTATTTCCCCTTCATTCCTACCTTTTTTACTTGTTTCCCTTGATATTCTAGATCAATTTTTGCTATTATTGTATCTAGTTCTATAAAGTATTCCTTTGATAGTTTGATGAGTATAGCATTAAAACTGTAAATCAATGTCAGTAGTATTGGCACTTTTCTAATATTGGCATGGCCCATCTATGGGCACTGAAGCTACTTAATCTGTTCTTCATGTCTTTAAGGAGCATTTTGGAAATGAATCTATACAAGTCTTTTGTGTATTTGGGTAAATTGATCTCCCAAATACTTTATTCATTTTGTAGTTATTTGGAATGGGATTTCCCTTTCTATTTTTGCCTCTTGTATTTCGTTATTATTATATAGAAATGTTATTAATTAAGGGAGTTTATAGCTAGCAACTTTGTTGAAGGTATTAGTTATCTTTCAGTCATTCAATATTCATTCAACAAACAATTATTAAGTGTCTCCTACGTGCTAGGCACTGTACTAAGCACTGAGGAAACAAAAAGAAGCAAAAGACAGTCCCTGCCTTGTAAAAGGAATTTACAATCTAATGGGGAAAACAGCATGCAAATAAAAGTATACAAAGCAAACTATATACAGAATAAATAGGAAATATCTTGATTAGTAACTCTATTTATTCTCCAGGATTTTCTAAGTAAACCATCATATCATCAGCAAATAGGTATACTTTTATCTCTTCTTTCCATATGTATGCTTGTAAATTATTTCTCATAATTATAGCCAGCATTTTTCAAACTATATCAAATAATAGTAGAGAGAGGAGGTATCCTTGCTTTACTCCTGAATTTATTGGTGGGTTTCTGGTGTGTCTCCACTGCATATGCTTGCTTTTGGTTTTAAATACTCTTTATGATAATAAAAAAAGAGGTCTCTGTGCTTATACTTTGTAAGCTTTTTTGTTTGTTTTTAAGATAAATGAGTTATCATAGTTGTCAAATGGCTTTATCTGCATCTATTCAAACACTCATGTGGTTTAGTATTGATGTAAAAGCAAACAGTGCCCTAAAAGCTATTTAAAGAAACACATTTTAATTAGGGGTTGTTTTTCCAGGGCTTTGTGAAGCCCCTCCTGAACTTGAGGGTATCCTAGAGTCTCTTTTCCTTATCTTGTTTTTTTTAGGCAATTGGGGTTAAGTGACTTGTCCAGGGTCACACAGCTAGTAAGTATCAAGTGTCTGGTCTAAGGCTGGATTTGAACTCAGGTCCTCCTGACTCCAGGGCCAGTGCTCTATCCACTGTGCCACCTAGCTACCCTTCTCTTTCCTTTATCTTGAAATACCATAAAACTTCCCCCCTATCCTGGACCATAAAAATGCTTCGTCTCCCTCATCATGAGTCATAAAATCCCATCTTCCTTATCCTGAGTCCCCTATCCTGCCATCTATCTTCCTCATTCTGTGTCATGACAACCCCTCCCCTTGTCTTGTAAGATAAAACAGATCCCTATCCCTCTGTAAATTGCTGGTCCTCTTTCTAGAGCCAGCCCACTGCTCTTGTGTCAATAAAGCTCCCAATGGTTACAGAGAAGGTCTAAGTGAATTCTTTCACACCTGAACCAGCTCTCCCAACTCTAAACCTCAACAGTATGTTTTTGTTTCCAATGTGATTAATTATATTTGTTGCTTTCCTAATGGTAATCTATCCTTGAATCCCTGGTATAAATCCACTTTGTCTTAATGAATGATTTCTTGGATAAATTGCTAGAGTCTGACAGGACTTTTTTTTTTAATTTAATCTATATCCATCAATGATTTTGATCTCCTTCTTTGCTTTAGCCTTCCCTAGTTTAGAGTTAGGTGGCAAATGGAATCAGGAGGTCTAATCATCCTGAGTTTAAATCTAGCTTCTGACATTTCCTAGCTATGTAACCCCGGGCAAGCACTTAACCTCTCTTTGCCTCAATTTCCTCTTATGTGAAAATGGGGATAATAATAGCACCTACCTCCCAGGGTGGTTGTGAGGATAGCATTTTATCACCCTGGAAAGTAGGTACTATTATTAGATAATAATTTTAAAGTACTTAGCACAGTGCCTGGCACATAGTATATAAATGTTAGCTATCATTATTATATCATTATACACTATCATTATTATATAAATGTTAGCTATCATTATCATCATCATCAACATTATTATTATTATCATTTATGTATTAGTACTCTATCACACACTAATCTGATAGAGGGCTTTCCTTCTCAATTATTGAGAAAAATTTGTATACTGTTGTTACTAATTGGTTTTTTTGAAGTCTAATTTAATTTGTAAATCCTTTAGGACCAATTTTTCCCCCTTTTGTGTTTCTTTACTGCTAGGTTCTCTTTCTTTCTCTGTTATTTGATTATTTAAGATCTCTATTTGGTCTTCTGTTAGTTTCAGTATTATGCAGTTTTAAAGATATTCCTCTATTTTTTATGTTCTCAGATTTGGTAACATGTAACTGCATCATAGATTAAAATAATTCTTTTTATTTCTTCTGGGTTTGTTGTGATTTCACTTTGTTCATTTGCTATTTGGTTGATTTTGATCTTCTGCCCTCCTTTGTGATCAGGTTAGGTAAAAGTTTATCAATTGTCTTTTCAAAGAATCAGCTTTTAGGTTAGTTTTGCATTTCCATATTCTTTTTTGGTTTCCAGCTTATCTATTTCTCCTCTAATTTTCCAACTCCTCTTTTGTGCTTATTTTGGGTTTACTTAATGATTTTTGAATTTTTTAAATGAATATTTTGCTCATTAACCCTCTCGTTTCTATTTTGCCAATGCACTATTTAGAGATAGAATTTTCCTCCAAAGACTACTTTAGCTGCATTCCAGAAATTTTATGTTGTTTCATTATTAATATTTTCTTTCACATTATTAATTATTATAATGATTTCTTCTTTGAGCCACCCATTATTTAGGATTTCACTGTTAAGTCTGCATTTGGGTCTATGACTTGTTTGTGTTCTCTGTACTGAATACTATTTTTATTGTGTTGTGGTCTGTAAAGGGTGTGTTTACTATTTCTGCATTTTTCACATTTATTTGTGCCCTAATACATGGTCCACTTTTTTTAAAAAGTGCTATATGATGAGAACTACTTCTATACTTTAGCAAAAAAGTCACAAGTCTTTTAGCTCTTTAGGCTGATCGGAACTCAGGTCTTCCTGACTCCAAGCCCAGCCCTCCATCCACTGAGCCACCTAGCTGCTAGGGATAATGTAGGCACTTAATACTTATTGACTGACTTAAAAACAAACAAAAAAATCCTGTGGGACTTCAAGGACTTTAGTGGGGAGTGAAAGGGGGAGGGGTAGGCTGAGTGAGGACGGGGATGTGCATAGAAGTCAGTATGATGCAAGGTAAGACTCAGACCAGACTATGCATGTAAAGTGCTTTGTAAATCCAAAGCCCTATATAAAAGTCAGCTGTTACTAAACTGTTTGAGTAAGAAGGAGAGAGCCTAGTCATCATAAGAAATTGGAAGAGGGAGAAGGGGCCCCTTTCTGCTCTCCATTCCAGGATGCTGCTGCCAGCTGCTCAAAAATCTGCCTGAGTTCAGGGCCTCTGGGACTCATAATGCTAGAGCTGGAAGAAACCTAAGAACAGGGGTATTAGGAGGCTCAAATGAAATAATAAATGTAAAGCACTTTGCAAACCTTAAAGTGCTATATAGATGCCAGTTATTATTATTGTTATTATTGTTGTTGTTATTATTAACCTACAGTCACCAGGCCTCCAGCCTGGTGATGACTTCATTCCCTAAGCTTTCTATTGCACTCCTATTGACCTCAAACAATGTTTATAGAGCATTACAGAGGTGTACTCGTAAATATTTAACAATCAGATTCTCTGGGAGGGGAAATGTATGCACACATACTTTTATGTTTAATCTGTGTTATTGATGCTTTGTTTTTTTCTTTTTCTTTTTTCTTTTAAAAGTTTTTTATTTATTTATTTTTAGTCTTCACTTTTATAAGATTTTGAGTTCTAAATTTCCCCCCCTCCCTCTACTTCCCTCTCCCCAAGATGGCATGCAATCTGATATAGGCTATACATCATGATCATATTAAACATATTTTCACATTAGTCAAGTTGTGAAAGAAGAATCAGAACAAAAGAGGAAAAGCATGAGAAAGAAAAAAAAACAAAAAACAACAAAAGAAAGCGAAAATAGTATACTTCGATCTGTACTCAGACTCCATAGTTCTTTCTCTGGATGTGGATAACATTTTCCATCATGAGTCTTTTGGAGTTGTCTTAGATCATTGCATTGCTCAGAAGAGCTAAGTCTAACAAAGTCAGTCATTGCACAAGGTTGCTGTTACTGTGTACAACGTTCTCCTGGTTCTGCTCACTTCACTCAGCATCAATTCATGCAAGTCTTTACAGGTTTTTCTGAAGTCCACCTGCTCACCATTTCTTATGGAACAGTAGTTTTCCATTACATTCGTATACCACAACTTGTTCAGCCATTCCCCAATTGATGGGCATCTCCTCAATTTCAAATTCTTGGCCACCGCAAAAAAAATACTGCTATAAATAATTCTATACATGTGGGTTCTTTTCCCTTTTTTATGATCTCTTTGGGATACAGACCTAGCAGTGGTATTGCTGGATCAAAGGGTATGCACAGTTTTATAGCCCTTTGAACATAGTTCCAAATTACTCTCTAGAATGGTTGGATCAGTTCACAGCTCCACCAACAACGCATTGGTGTGCCAATTTTCCCACACCTTCTCCAACATTTATCATTGTTCTGTTTTGTCACGTTAGCCAATCTGGTAGGTGTGATGTGGTACCTTTGAGTTGTTTTAATTTGCATTTCTCTAATCAATAGTGATTTAGAGCATTTTTTCATGACTATAGATAGTGTTAATTTCTTCATCTGAAAATTGCCTGTTCATATCCTTTTACCATTTATATTGATGCTTTCTTAAGTCTAGACATCAATAGAATATTAAATCAAGACCTGATTTGTTTTAATTGCTAGTTTCTGAAGTTTAAATGCTCATACTGAAAATTTAACAATCGGATCTCACAAGCTGGTTAGAACTGGCTCAAATACAGTCCTGCTTGAGATCAGGGTATGTCAGAGTTTGCAAAGTCATGTGGGATCCAGAAATTGGAGGGTCCTCAGAACACTGTGAATGCCATTGCTGAAAGGACATTTATCCAAGCTCACAGAGGTTGTCCTAGAGATCTTTCTGATTAGGGAGCAGCTTATCTTGGTGGAGTGAGCAGCTCCACTGGGAGTGGAACTCAGACCAAATCTATTGGTATAATTCCCTATAATCTTTGATTCTTCAGAACTATAAGAAAACTACTACCCTCTTCTTCCTCTCCCATCTCCCGCTCTCAGCATCTGGCCTGTGAGAGGACATGGTATATGTGTGATGCAAATACAGTACACTTAATCCTGGAGTGAGGCCCTCACTGTGATTTTTTTAGTAATAAGTAAAGTAAAAATGCATTTTCTCCCTTGCCAGGTAGCACAAATGAACCCAGGTAAGCCCAGCAGAGCTCAACCCCCTGACATTGTATGAGTGAGTGATGCTGGCTAGTTTGACTCAATCACTGCAAATTATTGATGAGGTGAATCATTTAATCAATGTAAATGTGAAAACATAAACAGGCAATGAAGCCCTCTGTGCCAAAAAGCCCACCCACTGGACCCCAGGATGCTTGCCCCTGGCTGGTCCAACCAACACTGAGCAGAACAGAGGAGGTGGTAGGGGATGGTAAATTTACTAAAGTAAAAATTTAGTGTCCAGCAAGGAAGGAACAGCTAGTTCCAATCACTGGTTACCATGGTGACTGGTCATTGCCAAGGATATCTGGAATCCTGAGTTGTTGACACTCAGGCTACCTCCTTATCAGGTCTCCATTATGACCCCTAGGCCAGGAGGAGGGGAGGGCTTCTTTCCAGCTTTGTCCTGGACTGCCAGCTGGGAGCACAGCTAAGTCACCAGGGGCTTCAAGATATCAGCAGATACCCACACATGCACACATATGTAACCACAGGCATATATATATATTGTATACACTGAGAGAGAGAGAACAAAACAAAGACAGACATAAAGATGCAGAGACAGGGACAGGTAGAGCCAGAGAAAGAGAAATATAGATGCTAACTGCAGAACAGTATCCATAAGGCACATAAAGCAAGCAGCTGTTGCAACGAAACATGCATCAGGAAAGGGAACAAACATCATCCCAGGCACTCTGGTGACCTCACTGATCTCCTCCTAGCCAGGTGAGAAGAAATTGAGGCCCAACAAGGTTAAGTTGTTGCCTAGGGTCACACAGGTACTAAGCATCAGAAGCAGCATTGGAACCCAGGTCCTTTGACTCCATAGCAGCCAAAGTTCTTTCCAGAATACAATTCTGCCTCCCACAGCAGTTTTTGCCACCAAACCATGGTTTCCCCAGGGGACATCAGAATTTGGCTTTTAAATCTCCACAAAGAAAGGGTAAAGGACCTTAAACTTGCATTGAGCAATCAGGCTAATAACATAGCAAATATATGACAGTCTCTATTTTTACCTGGTGAAAAATGCAAAGTACAAAGGATCTGTACTTGATCACAGTGCCTGGCTCATACACAGCAGGTACTTAATGCTTGCTTGATTGGCTGGGGGCCATACAGAGTCAAGACAACTCTTCTTCCCTCTGTAATGGTCTGATCTATCTCCCCAGGGAGATCCTTAAGTTGGTCTCCCATCCACCAAGGAGAAAGCCCCTGGGATCCACAGAATCCACTCCTCTCCCTCTGCTGGGGTCCACCTTCTCAAGCACTTAGATCTCTAGACTGAAGGCACTCACCTCCACCCCCTCCCAAATCATCCTTGCACTCTCCATTTTACAGGGCTGTAGGGAGAGAAGCCCTTTGCAAACCTGAAAGCCTGGAGAGGTGAGAGCTATTGTCAGTCTTATTTCTCTCCTTAGGACTCTATGTTGGCATGATGATGCTAGGGAGTGGCTCATTGATAGAAGTGGGTTTAGACAAGCTTCTACCTGGGAGCCTGGGCAGCCTTCTGTTGGGTGAGGAATGGTCAGAAGCCTGCTCCTCCTTACCATAAGCTGTCTTAACAACCAGAGCCATGCATGCCAATCCAGTGCAAGGCAATCAATCCACAAGTATTTATTAAGCACCTAGTATGGTCCAGGAACTCTTCTAGGCTCTGGGGATAGGAGCAATGAAGGAAACAACCCTTACTCACAAGATCCAATAAATCCTTTCTGATCTCCAGCCCTGATGAGCCATCACAGAAATACACAGGCCACTGGCATGAAGCAGGGGCTTGGATAGAAAGTGGGGATGGCTCAGTGCAGCTCATCCCCACAGGGTGAAGAAACACAGGGCAGGGCCCACAGCCTCCTCCTGCCCTGGAAGATTCCCCCCTACTTCCTGGTCTGGTGTGGTCATTTCTGCAGCATGGCTGGGGGCAAAGGGAGCTGCTGAACTACTCATTTCTTGAGAAACCAAATGCTTTGGACCCGCATTGGAGGGGTGCTGACATAGGAAACAGCGAAGTTTGTCCACAGGGCTGACCTTTGAGGTGGGCAGGATAGGCGTCTGTCTATGCAGTGTGATTTCAGGGTACAGACAGTGCCCTCCCCTTCTCCCATCCCCAAATCTCTCTAACACTGACCACTAAATCCCCCTCACTCACTGTGATGGAGTGGAAAGGCCTCTGGCTTTGGATGTGGAGTCGGCACATATGGCCCCCTGCCCCGGTTCTTCCCTTGGCTCCCCTTTCCTCCTTTGCCAGGTTGAATCAGAACCTCCCCCTTTTGCAGTGTAGAAGGGGGGCACAGTCTCTGCAACCTCAGGGGTCCCTAGGGTGGTCGCAGCCTTGGGCAGAAGGGGGCATGCTTTCAGTCCCCCTCCTCATTTCTTCAGAGTACACTAGGTAAAATCAATGTCTGCTGCTTGTCTTGGGGGGAGGTGTGCTGGCAAAGTCTCTGGAGCCATGTGGGACCCAAACAGAAGTTCATCTGTCAGTTTGTGGGTCCCTGGTGGCAAAGAGGGGGTTGGGGGGAAGGGTGCTGAATGAGTATTGTAAGGATTACTGTTCTCTCCCAGTGTTAATTCAACCATATTTTACCTTGTCAACATTCTCTCTTCTTTGTCCTATGGTCTAGGGCAGGGGTGGGGAAATCTGTGGCCTCAAGGCCACATGTGGCCCTCTAGGTCCTCAAATGTAGCCCTTTGACTGAGTCCAAGTTTTATAGAACAAATCCTTTTATTAAGGGGATTTGTTTTGTGAAGTTTGGATTCAGTCAAAGGGCTGAACTTCAGGGCCTAGAGGGCCACAGGTTCCCCACCCCTGACTCTAGGGTGTGATTGTTCTACAGGTAGGGAATAATTCCTCTTTTCTAGAGGTTTTTGAAGTGCCTGGGGTCTGGAGAAGGCATTTAATCTGCCATCTTGTTGGCCCCATGACCCAGAAGTCCTTCTGTTCCTTGGGGATGAGCAATATTCCAGTAATCACTCCCATCCCACCAAGTCTGTCAGCTAGTCAGTCAATAAGCATTTATTAAGCATTTACTACATGCCAAGCACTGTGCTAAGTGAATGGGATAAAAAAAAGGCAAATACAGCTTTGAAAGGAACCATGTTTTATTTGTTACATGCTTCTTTTTTTGATGTAAGCTTCATGTAGTTGATATTCTGTTTCACCTGTTTAAAAAAAAAGAAAAAAAAAGAAATGTCAAAAGAGTGAATTCAAAGAAATGTTTGTAGCCTTTATATACTCTAGGGGTCCTTAAATTCCTCCTCACCCAAGAAGTCCCGCACTCTAAGGACAGCTAGCTCCACCTCCTGCTCACCTGGGCTATTAGAGTATCTTTTTAATGATTCTAATGCTATTAGTTTGACTCCCAATTTCAGTATGTTCCTTCTAGTATGTTTGCCAGTGCTAGTTAGTATCTCTCTTATATCACTAGCACCTCAATTATCAATTTAACCAGTTAACACCAATTAGCTTTTGCAAAAGCATATTAATTGGGGGAGCTAGGTGGCACAGTGGATACAGCACCGGCCCTGGAGTCAGGAGGACCTGAATTCAAATTTGACCTCAGACACATAACTCTTACCAGCTGTGTGACCCTGGGCAAGCCACTGAACCCCGATTGCTTCACCAAAAAAAAAATTAACTGAGGAGATATAGCAAGGGTAGGAGTATTTTTTTTAAACTTTCTAAAATGTAGGTCACATTTTCCTCTTCTAACTGTCAGCAAACTGGGGCATGGATTCTAGTTCCTTAAGCCCTGGAACCTTTCTAGACCTTTTCAAGCTCACAAAGTCATATCCATTTTCTACCATTCCCTCACCTAAGAATAGGAAAGATCATTAACAAAGAGGACAAGCGCCTCTCTTGAGGCACCATGTATCCACGGCTAAGTCTGAGCCCAGGTGAGAAGAGCAAAGGCCTAGCATGGATCCTTACAACTTGGTTTCGCTTGGCTATTCACATTTGCTACAAGGCTGAAATGGGGGGCTGCCTTTACTTCTCTCAGTTGATCAAAGGAGGGTGTATTAGCAGAGGAGGGAGATGTAGCAAGAGATGCCCCCAAAACAGGGCTACTGGGACATTTTTTTAATGCACAGAGGAGAACAGAAGGAAACATAGATAAGAAGGGCAGTTTTAAAATGATGTGTAAATGTTATTATATACTTTTTTAAAAAGCAAGTAGTGGAAATTTTTTTAAAAGTCAGTGGTGGGAAATGGAGGTGCAGAGCTTCACATAGAATCCTCTTTTTGTATTGTGTTTTGAGTATGGATTTTTTTAAAAGTTCGGAATAAAAAACAAAATTAAAATCAAAACAAAAAGAACATAGTATATCAGAGCTAAAAGGGACCTTAGAAAACAGAATTCAGGGGGCAGCTAGGTGGCACAGTGGATAGAGCACTGGCCCTGAAGTCAGGAGGACCTGAGTTCAAATCTGGCTTCAGACCAAACACTTGACACTTACTAGCTGTGTGACCCTGGGCAAGTCACTTAACCCCCATTGCCTAAAAAAAAAAAAAAAATAATAAAACTAAAACAAACAAACAAACCAAAAACCAGAATTCAGAGCTGAAAAGGGCCATAGAACTATATTGTACATAGCGAACTCCCATGCACACCTGGCCCATATTCTATGGCCATTCATGCTTAGAACACAGAATGTCTGTGAACTGAGGACACAATGTCAGAAATCTTAGAATACAGAATATCTGTACTGGGAAAGAACTTGGAAATCATGGAGGCCCAAACCTATTTATGGACTTTATAGAATAGGAAATTAAGACTTAAGGAAGGGATGGAATTTGCCCAAGGCCACACAGGTAGCCATTGTTTGAGGCAGGATTTGAGCCTACTTCCTCTGACCCTTTTCGGGGGGTGGGGAACCTGTAGCTGGAGGCCACATGTAGGTTCTCAAGTGCAGCCTTCTGACTGAATCCAAACTTTACAGAACAAATCCCCTTAATAAAAGAATTTGTTGGGGCAGCTATGTATCGCAGTGAATAGAGCACCTGCCTTGGAGTCAGGAGGACCTGAGCTTAAATCCAGCCTTAGACACTTGACATTTACTAGCTGTGTGACCCTAGGCAAGTCACTTAACCTCCATTGCCTCACCAAAAAGCAAAAAAAAAAAAAAAAAAAGAAAAGAAAAGAATCTGTTCTGTAAAACTTGGACTCAGTCAAAAGGCTGCACCCAAAGACCTAGAAGGCCACAGATAGCCTCAAGGCCTCAGATTCCCCACCCCTGCTTTAGATTACACTATGCTGTCTCCTATGTATAAGGCAGAGGATGGCAGTAAGGGCAGGGAGCAGGGAATAATGATGCTGATAAAACAGCTCACGTCTCTAGCACTGAAGAGATTATAAATGTTAAGAAGTGAAAATAAGGGAATTGGAAAAAATCTCTTATTCTTTAGGCTAACTCAAAAAAGCAGGAGTAGCAATCATGCTCTTAGAATGATAAAGCAACAATAAAAATAGACAAGATAGAAAGATAAACAGGGAAACTGTTGTGCTTAACGGCATCATAGATAATGAATCAATATTAATATTTAATATATATTCACCAAATGGCATAGTATCTAAATGCTTAAATTAAAATTTCATAAAATTACAGGGAGAAATAGATGACAAAATGATAATAGTCCAGGGCTTCAAAGGCCCCTTTCAGGCTCATGTAAGTGTAACAAAAAGATAAGTAAAAATCAAGTTAAGGACCAGAAAAGTAGTTTAGAAAAGATAAATATGATCAATCTTGGTGATTACTTGAGGGGAACAGTAAGTATTGTACATATTTCTGAGCTATCCATAGCCTTTTACAAAAACTGACCATATACTAAGTATAAAGACCTTACAAATGCAGGAAAACAGAAATATTAAATTATTTACTGAACACAACACAATAAAGTTACATTCAATAAAAGGTTCTTGAAGACTGGATTAAAAATCAAAAAGAGACTAAATAATTTAATCCTAAGAAAACTGCCCAGATCTCTTAGAACCAAAAGGCAAGTAGAAATTGAAAGAATCCACCAGTCACCTCCTGAAAGAAATCCCACAATGAAAACTTCCAGGAACAATACTGCCAGAATCCAGAGCTTCCAGATCAAAGGAAAAATCCTGCAACCAGCCAGAAAGAAAGAATTCAAGTTCCAAAGAACCACAATCAGGATCACACATCATTTAGCAGTTGCCACTATAAAGAAGTTGAGAGCTTGGAATAAAATATTCCAGAAGGAAAAGGATATGGGCTTACAGCCAAGAATAACTTACTCAGCAAAACAGAGTTGAATTCTATAGGGGAAAAAAGTGACTTATTAATAAAATACAAGGCTTCCGAAAACTCTTGATTGAAAAACCACAGGTGTGTAGAAACTTTGAAATTCAAACAAAGGCATTCAGAGAAGCATTAAAAAAAAAGATAAACATAAATGAAAGTTTTGTTTATATCCAAATATGGAGAGATGATACATGTGTCCCCTCTGAACCCTATTATCATCAGGGGTCATAGAAGGAATCCAATTAGATGAGGACCAAGAGTGCTTCTGTTATATCTTCATGATCTTAAGAGAAGAATAGAAAGGAAAGAAAATAGAAAGAGGAATACACTAGTGGGGAAAGGGAAAAAGGTTAGAGAAAATTATTTCACATAATCAGGATGTCCAAGTAGACATCTATCTACACAAGGTAGAGGGGGTGGCAGGAGCAGCTGACATTTCAACTTCATTCTTATCTGATCTGGTCAAATAAGGGAAGAATATATACACAATACACAATTGGTTACAAAAATATATTTTACTTGGCAGGGAAATAGGGGAGAAGAGGGAATTAGACAGAGGGCTGATTAAGGGTTGGTTAGTCTTAAGGAAAAGGAACTCTAAGGGTATAAAAATACCTATAGCTCTTTTTGAGGTGGTGAGAGGGGGTACCCATAAAATGGGGAATGGCTAAACAAGTTATGGTATATGAATATGATGGAATAAGATGTTGCCATAAGAAAATGATGAAGGGGAGGGTTTCAGAGAAACCTGAGAAGACTTATATAAACTGATGCAAAGTGAAGTGAATAGAACCAGAACAATTTATATAATGACATCATTATGGAAAGACAAACAACTTTGAAAGAATTAGAGACTACCATCAGCATAATGATGGTTGACAGTGAATTTCTGGGAGAACATGCCTGATTCTATTTTGTTCTGTATTTGCCATTTGGCTGTGTTATGACCCCTGCATGAACTAGAGGACCACCGGCAGCAGCTGATTTCCTTCAGGGTCTTCGTCACCTGTTCTAATTGCTACAAAGATTTAACTGCTTTAAAAAATGAAGGATTTCAGAGTCAGTGTAATGTCTCCCTCCCTTATCTAGCCCAACAGGTTAATTTAATTAGTTTAATTTAGTGAAACTAGCGATATTAACCTAGACACATCCCTTATCTATCTCCTATAGTTAACTTCCCTTGACAAGAATATTTTATTTTCTTTGTATGGTCAGCTGCGTTGTAATGAACAGCCATCTTTTTTTTCTTTGTTTCATATAAGTATAGAAAGTGCTTGATGAAATGTGAATAACACATTCTCCATCAACTGCTGGTAGAGTATGACACACTCTGAGTGTAATAAATCCTGTCTTCTGATTGATTCTGGCTTATTAGTGTTAGCCAGTTGAATTGGTAAGAATATTCATGCAACAATTTTGGGAACTCTAGCTGGGACTGGCTGACCCAACCTTCACAGATCTCCATCTTGAAGAACTTTCCAAGAGTACACCTGTGAGTTTACCAATTCAGGAACTTTTAGAGAAAGGAAAACTGGGAGAGATGATAAAGCTGCAGTCTAGCGCTTTTCTCCAAATTGAGAGAGCTACAGAGACCAATTATTGTTTTATGTATTTTTGTTCTGTATTATCTTATATCTGTCTCTTGCTCCTGAATAACTTATTAGCTAACTTTGGGTGAATTCTCCAGGCCAACACTAGGATTTTTTTCCTGAACCCTATGCCCCTTCATCTTATTTCTCACAGGCAAACAAGCAAGACATTTGTTCATCTCATTATCTGCCTGTCATTAGTAATTACTACCCTGTCTTGATCACTCTTCCTGTCTAAATTCTTGAATTCTGTTAATTCTGACACAAGCCTGGAGCAGTCAGTGTTATTCCAGCCAAAATGATGATGTAATCTTGCCATAATCCTCAAACATTGTACTAATCAGTGACTGACCCTCAGTCACAGTGGTCAATAGCTGACATAATTCTCAGATGCTGTAGTGGTCAGTAGCTGATATAATCCTTAGATACCATTAGTAATGGTTAGTGGTCATTATAGGAACTGATCAATCTGTTCTAGAACATAGGCCTCTTAGGTTCCTGTTGGCAAATTAGAAAAAAAAAAATACCAGGAAGAGCTAGCTGGTCTAAGTGCATAATTGTTGAGCTCTCTCAAACTAAATGGCCATCCCATACTTGTTCTACTAAACAGTGCTGGCCATTATTTGGTACCTTTGATCACGAAGGCTCACAAATTCTAAAGGTTAAATAGATGTTAAATTCTCCAAACAAATGAGTTATTGATTTATTTGGGTAGATCCTGAAGTTTATAAATTTTACTAACCAAATTGTGAAAAATTAATGAATCTTTCTCCTGGGGAAAAGAGAAAATCACCTCCTTATAAGGTTTTGCCAGATGACAAGTACTAGCATTCTCTGTTACATTTTCTACCTAGTGTCCCACAACTTGTTTCAAACACCCCTCTTTGGGGATACCAGCATTGTTATTACTGCTATTATCCAAGGCAATGGCAGAAGAAATGCCCCTTTCATCCCAGGTACCCAGCCAATTCTAGTGTTAAATTCTCTTTCCTTCTAACTACTGAAATGTAATTTCTACTCTGAATTTCCAAATTGTGGTTTGAATGTTTTTATAGATGCCAAAATATCTTAGTGAGTTTTAGGGTACTGCTCTCTAGAATTTTCAAAGGACAGAAAAAGCATTTTGTGAAAGTTACACACAAATAGAACTGAGAGCCCTTAATCACTCCCTCCCTTTCCTGGAGAGTAACAGATTTATTGTTTTAGAGTTAAAGAAGATGATTTCACCAACTAGAGAATGCTAAGAAAGCCTTAAAGCAGAAAAAAAAAATAAACAAAGTAATAGTGAAGAGAAAGAAAGGGTTGAATCATAGTATAGACCTTGAGGCCAAAGGTTCCCCACCTCTGGTACAGACAGTTTTGAAGGGCTTTAATCAAAGTTTGTAGGATAAAAGAAAGAAAATTAAAGGAGAATTGGAGACTGTTATAGTGTAAAGCTAATTAGAAGGTAAGTAAGAGTTTTGATTTTCCAAAGTGCAGGAATATAAAACTAGCAATTTTCTTTACCCAAGTGGCCATATTACAAGGTCTGCATCTTTGCCAGCTATCAAAATGTCCATCATAGGCCAAAAGAAAAGCCAAGAATTTAGGAAAGTACTACGGAAAAGTTTAAGTTAAGTCATATCTTATTTAGATAAGAGGAGAATAAGATTTCCATTTCTATAAAATTTTGAATTCTATTTGGAGAAATACTTGTTTCCTCCTCAGATATTTAAAGTTAATTTTGAGATTTCTCATGATGTCCAAACTTTATTTCACCAATTTTGATATCATTGTTAACGTAGAAAAGTAGTCAGAATCATGCAGCAAAATTTAAAATTGAGCAACAAGATTGGGATTTATATTGAGTTTTGATAAATTAATTATGGAAGATTACTATTCACAGCATGACTGATTGGATGTCATCTTTGTAACTATAAGAACAATTCAATTTTAATTATACTGGTCCCTGAATGCAACCAGCATAAAATGCCAAAACTGATAGATGAAATTACTCTCTATGTAAAGTAATTCAGAAATACATTCAACTGAATTGATGTCATTTAACTGGCAATAAGTTAATTTGGAAAATGATACTTGGAGTGTGTTATATTTTTATTATTAGGAGATTAATTTTTCTTATGACCTGAATGCTGTAACATTATGAATTTGAGCTATCATTTATTAGAGACCTTTGTTATAGTTTTTAAAATTGTCTGAAGTATTTACTTGGATATATTTTGCTTTTAAAATGACTGATGATGATAACTACTTAGTGTTTGCAAAAGTCCAAAGGACCTTGTAAATTTGCATTATCTGTAAAGTTCTTGCCAGGTTACTTGAGAATCTTCTACTTTGACAAAGTCATAAAATATTATCAGCTCTATGGAAAAAGGAGTTATAAAAATGTATGTGAGTATAAGAGCCTTGTAAATTCCAAGATAAAAAATTGGATGACTAATTATGAAGTTTATGAAAACCAAACTGGATAGTGCAACTAGGGGACACAATGGATAGAGTGCCAGGCCTGGAGTCAGAAAGATTTCTTGAGTTCAAATCTGGCCTCAGAGACTTAATAGCATTGTGACTATGGGCAAGTCACTTCACCCTGTTTACCTCAGTTTCCTCATCTATAAAATGAGGTAGAGAAGTGAATGGCAAACCACTCCAGGATCTTTGCCAAGAAAACCCCAAATGGGATCACAAAGAGTTGGACACAACTGAAAGTGAATAAATAACAACAACCAAAATGGGAAAAAAATTATACCTGGAATAATATGCATTGAAGTTACTTCTTTGATCAAACTTAGTATAGATAGGCCCTAATTTAGAATATTTTTCTTTTTGCATTACAAGTTACTATATAATACCTTAAGATATTCAGATTAACAGAAGTTACTATCTCTCTGAATTTTGAGTGAAACATCATACATTCACTTTCTATATAAAACCTCAGAATATGATTATTTTCTTCAATAATTGAATGTTATATCAGGATATCATGTATATGTGTATGTATGTATATATATATATGTGTGTATATATGCATATTATAAAGTTGGTTATTGTCCTTTGTTCTTGAAGAGGACCAAAATGACATCACTATGTTGGAGTCAAGGTACAGTGTGCCCAAACGTGACTGATCAGACCAATATGAGCATAGAACACTCTACCACATGTTGGACACATAGTCCATATGAACATTTGGAGTGTGTGTATACATATACACACACATATATGTATGTGTGAAAGTTGAGGTTTATTTTTAGAATGACCTTGTATAGACTTGAGGGGTATGAGGATACTTTTTTTTATTAATTATTGTCTATTTTAACAGAATACTATTGCAACCATTAAAAACAACTCTACCCTGATGGAAGCTATGATAAGTGAAACTTCCTGGGTGAGGTAAAAATTCTTGGGACCATAATTTTATTTGCTCTGAGTTTTGAATTCAGATATCTTTTTGAATTATTGTTAAGCCAGCAATCCGCCATTCAAGGGAAATGCCAAGAACGCCTCAAAGGGAGTGTGATCTGAGAAATAATACAGATGGATATAAGTACCTGGGAAGGTTGAGAACACAGCCTTAGGAAGGTTGACTCAGTTTCCCTACTGTACTAATTCCTTTCTGAACCACAATATCCCCCTTTTCTTTTCTAGTAAAGATTTGGCTTCCACACATTCCCAATTTCCTTATCCTCTAATCTCTTTAACATGATTTCACATTCTCCATCACTGGGGGAAGTCTCATTGGTACTTTCAGTCATCATCCTTATATTGCCAGAGCCTGCCATCTGAACTCCCACCATGGGTGCTACTGGGATAATCTTAGTGAGGAACGCTCTATCAATCATGGTACAAGTCCTCTAATGTGAGGAACTATACAACATCCTACAGCATTTAATACTCCTGCAGCCACAATTATGTTAGCGATAATGGATACAGCCATTCCTTTTCCATTTGCCAAACCAGGATTCTAACCATCCCTTCAGTCAATTATCTATCCCAGCGTTCTCTGCCAACTCCTCAGATAAAGTGGTTAAACCTGGTTAATTTTGCGCCTGGCTATGGTGCCCTGTGAATGATGTTGTATGGTAGTAGCCAGAGTGAGAATGTGACCTATGACTCCA
>NW_020954372.1:207025-241406 GCF_900497805.2 Vombatus ursinus
AAAAAAAAAAGGATAGACCCCCTTTGACACAGTATTTTCAAGGGAAAAATGTTTCCCAAAAGCAGATGTCTTCATGAGGTAGACATCTAAATGCAAGATGACAGAATAAGGCATCTGTTGTCTAAATAGACATTAAGATATATTCCCTATTCCTCTTTTTTGTCCCTGGTGATAGAGCTGTGTTTATTGCCCACTGTCTGTTAAAGTGTTCTAACACTTTTTTGAATTATCATGACTCTCCAATCTTATTGATACTTTGTTCAAACTTATTTTTAATCTCATTTTTCTCATTTTTTTCTCAGATTTATTGTGGTACAATTAACTGATCTTATCAATTGATGTGTGGTTTTTGGGGCAAAGTTCTGAATTTTGTATAATTTGTTATTTTTTGTTTTGTAACCATTATATCCTTCTTGGGACTAAGATGCGTACTTTTCTGTACAAGCAGTAGACTTGATCTCACCCTTACATTAGATGTCCCAAAGATAAAAATGGTTTTATCTTAGAACAAAGGGGGAATTGGTGAAAGTGAATTTTGGGGAGAAAATGACTGGATTCATTTTATAGTCACCATTTTGCTGTGTATGACCCCTACATGAACTATAAAACCATCTGCAGCTGACGCTTTCCTTCAGTGTCTTCTTCTGATTAGTACAAAAAGACTTAACTGCTTAAAAAAAAAAAAAAGGATTTCAGAGTCCCTGTAAAGGCCACCTCCCTTATCTAGCCTGACAGGTAGTTCCCTTTGATTTAGTGAAACTAGTTAGGACATATCCCTTATCTATCTCCTGTAGCTAATGATATACCTTTTCTTTTTATTTTCTTTGTATGGCTAGCTGTTGTAATGAGCAACCATCTTTTCTTCTTTGTTTCACATGATATATAAATATTGCTTTATGAATTGTGAATAACACATTCCCCATCAATTGTTGGTGGAGTATAACATACTCCGAGTGTAATAAAGCCTTTCTTCTGATTGATTCAGTGTTAGCTGCTTGAATTGGTAAGAAAATTCATGCAACATGACTAACCAAAATTCCAGAGAACTAATGATGAAATATGTTACCTACCTCCTGATAAGAGTTATGAAAGACTCAGAGGGCAGAATGAGACATTTTTTTTGGGGGGGGGCCCTAGGCAATGGGGTTAAGTGACTTGCCCAGGGTCACACAGCTAGTGTGTGTTATGTGTCTGAGGCCGGATTTGAACTCAGGTCCTCCTCACTCCAGGGCTGGTGCTCTATCCACTGCCCCACCTAGCTGCCCCCGAGACATATTTTTTAACATGGAAATTTGCTTTGCTTAACTACATGTTTGTAATGGGTTTTGTTTTTCTTTTTTTCCCCTCAATTGGAAGGGATTGGAATAGGAGGAAGAGAAGATGGATTTTTGCTGATTGAAAAAAGTAAAATATAATTATGTAAATGAAGCACTTATTAATTTTTATAATAAAGTTAAATGATGTTAATTGGTTGATTTTTATTGAAGAGAAAGCAATGGTCAAAGTCTTATGGGAAAGATAATAACTGGCACTGGCAATGGTACTTTGGGGGTGGGGGGGCACATTGGAATGGGAGCTTAAGCCAAGAGTATTTGAAGAACTCTACTACCCCTCTAGATAGCACTAAAATTCTAGAGAGGAGCTGGAGCAGTAGTTTTGTTTTGGGATCCTGCCCCACCAGCACTTGCATGAGTTGGGAAGGTAGCTCCAGAGCCTTACTACTTATATATCTTTATTATATATCTTTATTAAAGCAGCTCAACTTGAGGAAATACTGGTGGAAAGGTTTTTTTTTATATTTTATTTTCACAATTACAGGTAAAAAACAACTTTTAACGTTCTTTTTTAAATTGAGTTCCAAATTCTCTCCTTCCCTCCCTCATTGAGAAGGCTAAGCAACTTGATACAGGTTATACATGTGCAGTCATACAAAACATATTTCCATATTAGCCATCTTGTGAAAGAAAACACAGAACGAGAAAATAAAAAAACCCAGAAAAATAAAGAAATTTTGAAAAAAAAAATATGCTTTGATTTGCATTCAGACTTGATCGGTTCTTTCTCTGTCATAAGTTCAGGGCAACGATCTTAAAAGAAAAAAACTCAGAATCATAACATTTGATGGCCATCACAGAATGAATGAAAAAACTATTAAGTGCTTACTATATGCCAGCAGGGTACTAATGTGTAATTTAATCTTGCGAGTATAAGTAGAGTCTAAGTTGGGGTCAGGCTGTCATAGGGATCCAGGGCAGACAGAATCAGCTGCCAGGGCAAAGGGATCTGTGGAGTTCCAAAAGATGCCTCCATTTCAAAACAGCTGTGTCCCCTATGGGCCTACCACTGTGCCTGCTATCCCCTCCCTCACTACAGGGTCATCCTCTGTCAGGAATGTCAGACAAGGAGGGAAACCTAAAACACCAAAGGGCACAGAAGTGCATCTGACCCAACTCACACGTGCCAAAACTGAGGCTCTGAGATGAGAAGACATTTCTGGAAGGTTACACTGCCAGACAGACCCTGTATGTCTAGGAATGCCTAGTTCAAATACACTAAAAAAGCCGCCGCCTCCGTGGCCCCGGCCCCAGCGCCCCCCCCCCCCAGCTGTTTGGAGTTTTCACTGGCCCTGTGATTTCTTCCTTGCAGGAACTCCCTGTGAGCAAACTGCCCCCACCAAAGCATATTAGCATCTGCTCTGCAATTTATGGTCTGAGAGATGCCTGGGAGCCCTGAGACATTAAATGAATTATGCAGGATTACCCAGCCAGGATGTATCTGAAAGAGGGCTTGGAATCAAGTCTTTCTGATTCAGACCTAGGCTCTCTATGAAGAGGGGAAACACAATGATAATACTTCCCATTCCTTTGAGGCTTTAAGGTTTGGAAACCACTTTCCTCATCACAACCCCATGGAGCTCGTAGTACCAACTTTATTAGCCTGATTTTGCAAAGGAAATTGAGCTTCTGATAGTAGAAGTGACTGAGTCTGTGGACAGACAGCTGGTAAGTAGTATGGAGTGAGAGACCGGAACCCAGGGTCTCTCCTAAGCCTCCATCGACAGGCCCTACTTTATTCAATATAACAGAACATAGAAGCATTTCTCGTTGCAGCCGGATTGCACGCAATGATTGCCAGTTCTCTTAACTCTTCTGCCCCCATTCTCAGTGTTTTAGTCCTGAGGCTCCTCCAAGCCTCAGGGTAATATGCAGGACCCTGGGTTGACCAATGGTAGTTAGCAGAATATGCATGTAGTGTTTTTGTGTGTAATTGAAGCAGGGTGGGGAATGGAGTGACAAGAATTAGAAAGGCAACTAGGTATTACAGTGGATAGAGGGCTTAGCCTGGGGTCAGGAAGACCCAAGTTCAAATCCAGCCTCAGTCACTAACTGTATGACCCTGGGCAAGTCACTTCATTTGTCTGCCTCAGTTTCCTAAACTGTAAAATGGGGATAATAATAGCACCTACCTCATATCTCTGTTGTGAGGATCAAATGAGGTATTTGTAAACGCATAGTACCTGCATATATAAATGGTTATTCCCTTCCTCTTCCCTTCCCCCAGGTGGAAGGGGCTGAGAAAGCTTTACCCCAGCCTCCTACAAAAACTCAGTGGAAGGTTAGGGGTGGGAGAGACACACACACACACACACACACACAAGCCAGGGGCAGCCTCAGACTCAGGCCTATGGTGGCCCTGTTCCACCCCCTTCTTATTGGGCCCAGGAGGGTTACAGAGGGAGCCAGCATGTGTGAAGGGGACACAGGCCTGAGGCTTATCACAGGCATCAAAGGCACAGCAACAGTAGATAGCTAAGTGGTACATTGGGAGCCAGGAGGACCTGGGCTCAGTCAAATACTGCCTCAGACCCTGTGGGACCCTAGGCAATTCACTTAACCTATTGGCCTCAGTTTCTTCAACTGTAAAATGGGGATAATCCTAGCACCTACCCCACCAGGCTGTCGTGAAAACTAAATGAGATAGCATAGGAACAATTTGCAAACCTTAAAAGTGCTATATAAATGCCAGTAATTTTTAATTATTAACAATTCCTGGGCACTGGTCAAGCTGTGGTCAATTCATCCCCGGTTCCTCCCAGCTCGTGGAGCCACCAGGACAGTTACTGAAGAAGGAATCATGTTCTACCAGGGGTGAGAACAGGAGATTAGTTGTTAAACGGGGTAATGATATCAGCTCCCCTGCTGGGGCATCTGGTCCTTAGGCAGAAGTCTCCCAAGCAAGACCGAGTAGTTTTAACAGCACCCTGCTGAGATACCTCCCTCCCCTCCCTCAGTTGGAAATCGTCGGATTACCTCTAACTCTCTTGATAGCTGGCACCAGCAAAAACAAGTTCAAACGCTTCGGCCCAGGAGGGGCTGCTGGCTGTCAGGACCCCTAGGAATGGAGACCTGGTGTCATTATCCACTTTAAAGAATGGGGCTATAGCCCCTGCTTCCCCCCCTCCCACTTCCAGTTCTGAGCCAGTCCCCCCTTCTGGGACCTGGTCTTACTGGGTCATAGTGGCTCAAGGCCAAGACAAAGGTAACAATGACCAGCTGACCGGGAGCCTGGGGTCTACTGGAATTCCGAGAATCATAAAAATACACACTATTTTTGACAGCAAAATCAATATATTTTCAACACTTGTAAAACAACTTGAAAGAGTTAACCATCTATCTATCCTAGATCGCTGCCAATACAAAACAATGAATTTCTGCCTTCACCTTAATGTGCACTGCAATCAACACAGAAAAGATCAGAGCCCTTGTTCAGTAATTAGGGCACAGAGACAGCACAAGTGCAAAAAGAGCGAGGACATTTCAAGAAGGGACATTGAACCAGCCTCCCTATCCTACCCAGATAGTCAACCACATATCAGATAACCAAACAAACCCACACCCTTAAAGCTACCACATCTTTGATACCATCAATCAATCAAGGTCCTTGGTCACTGAGCATTAACATAGGTAGTAAGCCTTGTACATAGTATTCCAAGAGCTAAATGGCTTCTAAGAAGCCGAATACAACAACGTGGTCACCTGGGCTGTGTGACTGCCTATTTTGTGACTACTAACAGCCCTGTAAGAAGAGAAAAGAGGCTATCTTTGTGAGAATTTAAGGGAACAAACAACAGTCCTGGGCCAAAGCAAGTATGATATAAGAACAGGGCCCTCAGACAAGACATGGTCTGACAACCCATCACAGGCTCTGAGACGTACAAAGAGCAAAGAAGGCCAAACCCCTTACCCAGCTTTTTGTTGGTAGTCAGCAGAAGCCTCCTGGTAGTCAGTGGAAGCAGAAAACAGCCGGGAAGGATCCAAGGCCAAATATTGCAGGAAATTTTGCAAGTGGTTCTGCAGAACATCGAGGCTGCTGTTGTTGAGGGGAGTGCAGGCCAGCATGGGGCCCATCTGCGGAAAGAGGCGCAGCAGGTGGGCACCTCCGTAGATCTGGGACATCAGCCTGGTGGGGTAGCTGGCCAGGATCTCTGAGTGCTGGGGTTTTTCAAAATCGTAGAGGAGCTGGTCGCCCAGCACCACGTCGAAGTACTCTTGGAGGCTAGCCATCATTTCACTGACTGTATGCTTCTTGGTGGCAGTCCCATAATTTTGTTGGAAGGTTGTATACTCGACCAAAATGGCAGCTACGGTTTTTTTGGCAGGAAGAGTGAAAAGCTTTTTCCCGAGGGTCACCAGCTCCCAGTCTTCCACGAGGAGAGGTTTCAGAGCCTTGGGGAGCCGGACCTGAACTTTCTCCAGCCTGCTCAAGTACTCCTCTTCGGGATCGGCAGCCGAGAGCCTGGCTCGGAGGAGTCCCCGCTTATGCCCCGGTTTGCGCTTGCGTGGCCACTGCATCACGGTACCCCGCCAGGTGCTGCTACCTTTGCCTAGATTGCAGTCGTCATTGCCCCCAGTACAGGTGACGGGGCAATCCTCCAACTGCTCCCTCTTGGCAGCCATCTGGAGGGCGGCATCGCTGTCCTGCACGTGGGCAGTAGAATAGCGAAGCACGCGGCCTTCGGCGACCCATTCATACTCCCAATCCTCAACTACAACGACAGAGAGGAGCCCCTCTTTGGCATTCCCCTCGGCGGCAGGGGACTGCGGACCCGGGCTGCTGATTTTGACGTCCGGGCTGCTGATTTTGAGGTCCTCGCTGCTGCTGCTCCCACCAGGGGTCCAAAGGGGCATGGTGATTTCTAAGCTGCTACTGCTGCTGCCTTTGCTACTCTTGCCATCACTGCCGTTGCTGCTACAGCTGCAGCTACTGCAGCTGCAACTAGCATAGCTGCAGCTACTGCAGCTGCAGCTACTGCGGCGGCGGCGGCTGGGGCTGCTGCTAGAACTGCTGGGCTCAGCCCTCGGGCCACTTGGGCCAGGCTCAGGCTCTGGGGCTGGTGGGGGGTCCCGGGGAGGTGCATCTGGGTTAGCCATAACAGCCGTCGAGGCTGTGCTGTTCCCTGTATCTCTTGGGTAGCGTACAAGGTATTTAACTTGTTTGTTGCTCACGGTCACCTGGACACACTGGCCCTTGCGCATCTTGGGACCCTGGAAAATCAGCACCGGTTCCCCTTCTTGGACAGCAGGCGGGTCCCCGACCAGCTTACCTTGGTGCTTGGAACAGGCCATTGGTCAGCGGGCAGCCCCTGGGGCACCTCCTTCGCTGTGAGCTGGCTGGAGCACGCCGGCAGCTCCGGGCTGATTGGACGGCAAGCCGGGCCGGCTCCTACCTTCTCTGGTCCCTAGTTGGAGCACGGGGGCGGCTACGACCGGGCTGGACGGCTGGCTGGACGGCCGTCTCTCGCCTTCTCTGGTCTCTGACTGGAGCACTCGGGCCTCAGGAGAAGGTAGTGGGAGAGATCAGGGCCGGCGGCCTGGGTTCAGGATAGATGGGCAGGTTAGTGCAGCCCTGGGTCGGAGCTCCCAGAGAAGCTGCTGCCTCCCTCGCTCTCCCCAGCAGCGTGGCTGGGTTTGCCCGCGCTAAGACTAGGGAAGACCCGGCTCTTATGGAACAATGTAACAAAGGATCTCGTCTTAACTGCGCGTACCCTGCGCCGACCCGGGGAGAAAGGGCGGGAAGGCGCTGAGGAGCAATTGCAGCCTGTAATAGGTTGAAGTAGGCAAAGCCTGATCTGCATTCAAGTATCAGCCCCAACACTTTTCTTCCCCTCTCTGAGCCTCAGTTTCCTCATCTGTCAAATGGAGGGGAGGTGGGAGCAATAATGTTCCAACTCCAGGCCGGTTGAACTTTCAAACACCCAGGCTCAAACCTATTCTTGGGTTTAAGGACAGCTTGAAAAGGCTGGGCATCACGTGACTCAATAAATGACTCATCAGCAAGTGTGAGCAGAAATTACCCCGGCGTTTGTGTATGTGGTGGGGGGCAGGGCAAAGTTGTCCTGTAAAATATTTATTTTCTTAACACTTTATAGCCCAAAGGCATCATTTGTTCATAATTTCTGAAGAGGCATTTTTAATATTTTCCAGTTAGTATACAAATAGCTGAGACAGAGAACTTAAATATATATAGATATATATGTATATCTATAGATCTATATCTATGTCTACATATAGCTTATTTCACAAAGGTAGTACAGTAGAATAGAAAGCAATATTTTTCTCCTGATCAAAAGTTGGTAAAAATGAAAAAAGTTTCTTTCTAGTTACATATTTATGGTTCTGCTCAATATTTCATAACATTTTATTTTTGGATCAAGTGTGTTACATTATGCTGAGACTGTGACTTGGGAATGCACGGCTCATAATGTGTTGTATCATTGGTGTATATTTGTTTTTTTTTTTACAAACGTTCTGTTTTTATTGGATCCTTGGCATCTGCACATCTTGTTTTTCTCCAAAAAATCATTAGAAAGCACCTGAATTCTATCTGCCAACTATGGGGAAATAATGCTACCTAGGCAAATAGAACCTGTTGCAACGGGTTGCCATGGTGATCTATTTCCTGTGAGCCACCTGTGTGACAGAAAGCGTAATGCTGTATACCCAGGATAGTTACTTTGAATGATTCCTACACTGTAAAAAAAAAATGCTTTTTGTTCATTGTTTTAATAGTAATTAAATTATTCTATTAAAAGTTGTTCCCTGCTATGTAACTGAAATTTAATTCCAATTTTTATTTGCAAAGTTCTGGAGGTTATGTTTTGAAACATCAGTACTCTGGATAAAAAATCTTTTTGTAAAAGCAACAAGTTATTCACACAGTTATCTAAAGGTTTACAGAGGTGAAACTGTACTGTGCATTATCCAGTATAGTTATCTTATTATTCAGGGTTTAAATTGACTGAGATAAGAATATTTCTCTCTTTAGGGAAGATAAAAATAAATATTTTAATTCTGTAAAGTTTTAAAAAAAAGTTGAGGGGGTAAATTGGATCCTCTCTAAGGACCCTTTCTACTCTTAATCTCCGACCTCTTGATCCAACACTGGTAGGTCCTTGGAGGTGGGTATAGTAAAAGAACTGTTGTATCTGGAGCCAAAGGGCCAGGGTTCAAATCTATGTCATGATATTTCCCAGCCAGATGTCCTTGGACAAGGCCCTTTCTGTTTCTAGGCCTTCTGGATTTTTTTTTAAATGAAAGATTTAGATTAGATGGTCTCTAAGATCCCTTCCAGTTCTCACATTCTATGATCCTGGAGTCCCTTTGACACTGGCAGGTGGCTATTCTGGGTCCCTCCATTTGCAGGCCCCTATAGAATAGGATAGAGCAACCATCTGGACGCAAAAGGATCTGAAGTCATAAAGGTTCAGCTCTTTCTTAGCTGTGCGACTTTGGGCAAAGCGTTCCCTCTCTGAGTCTCCCTTTCCTCCCCTGTAAAAAGTGCAATGATTATCTTAAGACCTTTCCAACTCAGTCTTACACATCTTACAGTCATTGTAGGCAGATGACACTGAGATGGAAGGAAGAGCCAATGTTTAACAACCAGCTCTCTGGAAAAAGAAATATAAGCAAGACATGCTTTTCAGTTTAATCTGCTTTATTAACATTTACACTATCACTTTCTTCTGTCTCGATAATCAAGAAAACAACAAAATCAAGGCCTGGGGCGGCAACTAGGTGGCTCAGTGGATAGAGCACCGGCCCAGAAGTCAGAAGGACCTGAGTTCAAATCTGGCCTCAGACACTTGATGCTTACTAGCTGTGTGACCCTGGGCAAGTCACTTAACCCCAATTGCCTAAAAAAAAAAAATCAAGGCCTGGTTTGTAGTGTTTGCTGAGGAAGGAATTCTCATGATCTAGCCTGACTCCAGAACACCCCTTCCCAGAAAGTTAACCTAGGGGAAGATACAGCCAGGATCCAAAATAACGTTGACAGGCTACAAAACCAAGCTGAATCCAATAAGATAAAATGGAATAGGCTCAAGTCCTAGGACTGACCATATGGTCAGATGGCTGTTCTTTCCCTGTCATTGTCATTTGCTCAGGTTCAGCTCTCTGGGAGACTGACCTCTCCTCAGGGGATTGGACTCCCCACTCTAACATCTGCTGGCTCAATTACCCCCACCTTTCCTAGCCTGAAGGCAATTTTATTTGGGGCTCTTGTCTAGAGTTTCCTCTAAAAATCAGCAAATCAGTCAATATATTAAGCACCTACTATGTGCCAGGCACCATGCTAAGTGCTGGAGATTCAATGAAGGGCAAAAGACAGTCCCTGATCCCAAGAAATTCACAGTCTAATGGGGGAAACAACATGCAAACAACTATGTACAAGCAAGATCTAGACAGGATAAACAGGAGATAATTAACAGAGACAAGGCATCAGCATTAAGGAAGATCAGGGAAGGCTTCCTGTAGAAGGGGGGATTTTAGCTGGAACTTCAGGGAAATCAGGAGGCAGAGATAAGGAAGGAAGGGCTTTCCAGGCACCGGGATAGTCAGTGAAAATTGCCAGTGAAGAAATAGAGTATCTTGTTCGAGGAACGGCAAGGAGGCCAGCGTCACTAGATCAAAATGACAGTGGGTGGGGTGAAGGGGGAGCAGAGGTAAGGTATAAGAAGACTGGAAAGGTAGGGGGAGGCAGGTTATGAAGGGCTTGGAACACCAAACAGAGGGTTTTATGTTTGATCCTAGAGCTGATAGGGAGCCACTGGAGTTTACTGAGTAGTGGAGTAACGTGGCCCAACTGGTACTTTAGGAAGATCACTTTAACAGCTGAGTAGAGGACGGACTGGAGTAGGGAGAAATTTGAGGCAGGAAGACCAACAGGCAATCTATTGCAATCATTCAGGTGGGACATGATGAGGGCCTGCATGAGGGTGGCAACATTATCAGAGGAGAGAAGGGGGAGTATAACAGAGATATTACAAAGGAAAAATCAACAGGATTGGCAATAGATTGGATATAGGGAATCAGAGATTGAGAAGTTGAGGGTGACATCTAGGTTGTGAGCCTTGGTCACTGGGAGGATGGTAGTCCTCTCAACAGTAACAGGAAAGGTAGGAAGAGGGGAGGGTTTGGGGAGAAAGATACTGAGTTCAGTTTTGGACATGTAGAGTTTAAGATGTCTACAGGACATCCAGTTCCAGATGTCCAATAGACATTTGGAGATGGGAGACTGGAGGTCAGCAGAGAGGTTAGGGCAGAATAGGTGGATATGAGAATCATCAGCATATGATGATAATTGACTCCATGGAAGCTAATGAGATAACCATGAGAAATAGTATAGAGGAGGAAGATAAGAGGGACTAGGACAGAGCCCTGTGGGACATCTATGGTTAGCAAGTGTGATCTGGATAAAGATCTAGTAAAGGAGATTGAGAAGGAGCAGTTGCATCAAAACACAACAAAATTGATCCCAGACCCAGTCTTGATTACTCCCTCTACAACTTTTGAGGATATTAGGGTTCTAAAGGGGCATGTGTTTCTTTTCCCTCTGTTAGAATATCAACACTTTATCATCACACAATCACTTCCAAATGCTCAAATGTATTTATCTTTCTGTTTCCCTTGACTCCTGTGTTTACAATTCAAAGTATCTACTCCGTTCTGATTTATTCATCATGAATCATTGGAAGTCCATTAAAGGTCCATTTTCACCTGTAGTATTATACTCCACTTTCCTGAATAAATTATTTTTGGTTGTATGCCTTTAACTTTTGCTTTCTGTAATATCATACTCCAAACTGTCCTTTATTGTGGTAATTTCCAGGTCTTGTGTGATCCTGACTGTGGCTCCTTAGCACTAGTACTCTTTTTTTTATAGCTATCAGCTCTATTTCTTCTTTGAACTAGAAGCTTTGGTTATGATGTTCCTAGGAATCTTCATTTTGGCTTTCTTTTAGGAGGTGACCATAGTATTCAGTACATTTTTACTTTACCCTCAGAGTCTACGAAGTGTGGGCCACTTTCATTTGTGATATTTTGAAATATGGTATCTGGGCTTTTTTGGTTGTGGTTTTATAGGTAGTCTGATGGTTTTTTACATTCTCTCCTGATTTCCAAATCGGTCTTCTTTTTCTTGGTTATGTTTTGAGTTCTGAGCTGTCTCCCTCTCTCCCTCCCAATCCTGCATTAGAGAAGGCCTACATTTAACACAAATATATGTGTATATATATATATATATATATATAATACAAGTTCTTTCTCTGGAGGTAGATAGCATCTTCCTTCATAAATCCTTTGGAGTTGATTTGAATATTCATATTACTTAGAATAGTTTAGTCATTCACAGTTACTCTTCAAATTATTGCTGTTACTATATACAACATTTTCTTCAGGTCAGTCATTTTTGATAAAAGATACCTTCCGTTTTCTGAGAAAACTTAGTCTTTTTATTGTGTTCTAATATTTCTTGATTAGGACCAGGCTCTGTGAGCTTGGTCCTAATGTTGCTGTTTTCCTTGGAAAGAATCTATTTTATCTGTGGCCCAGGTAATGAGTACTTTTGGCCTTCAAGGACAACAGGAGTGGCTCCAGGGTGGAGGCTTGGTCTGTCCCTGTCCTGAGGTGTTCTGATCTAGGCTCCCCCCTCCAGAACCTAGTCAGAGGATGCCAGAGTGATAAAGTTTTCAGGATCAAGACTTCCTTTGATTAACCCTAATATGGGCTTCTGTCTTCCTAGCTGCTACTGCAGGTTACAGGCTTCCCTGGCTCTTTTCTGCTCTGTATGGCTGAAAGCCTTTCCTGCTCTGTGATCCTAGCCCAAGCTTTTCTGGCTCATCCCCTTCACTAGTGCCTGAAGGCCTCTGCCTATTTCTTTGTGCTGACCTGGTCTGTCAAAATGTACATACTGTAGTTTCTGCTTAGATTTACTGATCATTTCTCAGTGTGGTTTTTTTTTTTTTTATCCTTTCTGGAGAAGATTTGAGAGAGCTGGGCTGATCTGATTCCTTTTATTCTGCTGAGAGGAGAATGCTTGACACAATAATTTTATTTAGCCTTCTTTTGAATATTTGTATTTGATTTTAGTTTTTTTTCAATTAATAAGTGTTTCTTTTCTCTCCCTCTGCCATCCCCCCAATTGAGGAAAGAAAAACAAACCACTTGTAACAAGCAAAATAAATTCCCATATGGGTAGCACAGTTCCTCATATGGGACCACGGATGGTCATTGTATTGATCAGAGATCTTAAGTCTGTCCCAGTTCTTTGTCTTGACAATGTTGTTGGCATTGTATAAATTGTTCTCCTGGTTCTGCTTACTTCACTCTGCGTCAGTTTATATATGTGTTCCCAGAATTTTTTTTTCTGAAACCATCCCTTTCATCATTTCATACAATAGGAGAACAATTATATTGTATCAATATGCCATAATTTGCTCTGCCATTCCTCAATTAATGAGTACCACCTTTGCTTCTAGTTCTTTGTCACCACAAAAAGAAGTGATGTAAGCATTTTTGTATATATGGATCCATTTCCTCTCTCTTTGATCTCATTAGGGGGAGAGGCCCAGGAATGGTAGTGCTGGGTAAAAGAGTATGGCAATTTACTGACTTTGGGAGCATAGTTCCAAATCGTTTTCCAGAATGTCTGGACCAATTCACAGCTCTACCAGCAGTGCATTATAGTGCCTAGATACCCATAGCCCCTCCAATACTCGCCTTGCTTTTTTGTCAACTTTGCCAATCTGGTTGATGTCAGGTGGAATGTCAGCATTGCTTTAATTTGTACTTCTAATTATTAGTAATTAGGAGCATTTTTTCATTTGGCTGTTGACAGCTTGTGTCCTTTGCCTATTTATGAATTCTTATAAATTTAAATTAGATACTCTTATTCTTATAAATTTAAATTAGATCCTTATATATATGGGACCTTTATCAGAGAAACTTGTGGCAATTTTTCCACTTAACTAATTTTAACAATACTGGTTTTATTTGTGCAAAAACTTTTAAACTGTATGTGATCGAAATTGTCCATCTTATCTTCAGTGTGAGCCTTTCTCTAGCCCTTGCTTGATCTGGAACTCTTTACCTATCCAAAGTTGCAAAAGGCATTTCCTTCCTTACTCATCTAAATTGATCCCCTAAATGGGCCTCTATTTTGATGACCAGGCCCAGGCTACCCTGCTTCATCCACCTTCAAGCTGACCTTCTGACTCTTTGAACTTATTATTCAGCTGCCTTCTCACCTTGTAACACCCCCTTATCCCATTGGTGAATTTCTTCTGGAGCCTCCATTTTAGGGACGATCCCACTTCAGTAGTGCTTCAGTTCTCTTCCAGCTGTGCTTCTGACTCACTACACTTTGCCCCCAAATAGATGCCTTCTTCCCTCCTCACCCTACCACCTCCACTTTTGAGCCCATTAGAATATAATGTTTGAATATCGAGTCCTTACTCCCATAGCTGGGGTTTTTGGGCTTATCAAACACTAGACTACAATTTTGTTTGCTTCTGTAACTTGTGTACCTAACTTGTTCCACTGATCAACTTCTTTGTTTTTTAACCGGAACCAGCTGGCTTTGAAGATGACTGCTTTGTAGTATATAGTTAGTGATCTAGGACTGCTACATCCCTTTCCTTTCCACTTTTCCCCATTATTTTCTTAAGATTCTCAATTTTTTGTTCTTCCAGATTATTTTCATTATTTTTTTCCAGCCATGTAAGTATTACTTTTTTTTCCTAGCCTTATAAAATAATCTTTTGGTAGTTTGATTGTATAGCACTGAATAAGTAAATTATAGTTGAAGTATAGATGTAAAGTATAGATAAATAAGCACTTAATAAGTAAACCATTTTAGATAATATTGTCATTTTTATTACATTGGCAAGGCCTACCTATGAGCAATTAACATATTTCCAATTATTTAGAACTTTTCAAATTTCTGTATAAATAGTTCTGTTGTTGTGTTCCTGTGTGTAGACTCCCAAATAGTTTATATAATCTGTAATTCTTTTGCATGGAATTTCTCTATCTCTTCCTGCTGGGTTTTGGTGATAACATACAGAAATGCTGATGATTTTTTACCTCCTTCAAATTGGTGTTGGTGATTATTTACTTGCCTTTTGGGTTCTCATGGTATCATCTTCTTCCCTCAATGTTTTTTTCTTGTCTAACTGCTATAGCTAGACTTTCTAGAACAATATCAAATGGTAGTATTGATAATGGACATCCTTATGTTACCTCTGATCTTACTGGAAAAACTTCTAGCTTTCTTCCATTACGTACAATGTTGGCTCTTTGGTTTTATATAAATTCTACTTACCCTATTAAGGAAAGGCCCATTTATTCCTATAACCTTTCTATTGTTTTTATAGATAAAGAGAGAGCAAAGAATCAAGGATGACACCTAGGTTGTAATCCTGGGTGACTATGACTAGAAAGATGGTGATGACCTCAACAAGAATAGGAAAGTTAGGAAGAAGGGAGGGCTTATAATGTGGGCTCTGATACCTAGGTAACTTTGGGCAAATCAGGCTTCCTTCTTGGGAGGGAAGATTGGTACTAAATTACCTCTGAGACCTCTTCTAGCTATGATTTCCACTCCCAACCTAAGCTTTTCAATTCAAGTCACTAAGCATTTATTGAGTCCATACTCTGTGCTGACAAGGATCTCTGTGCTTCCTGCTAGGAATACAAAGATGAAAAATAACACAGTCTAGGTACATGTGTGTAGGTGGGGGAGAGGGTGATGGTCTCCTCCTTAGTGGGAAGGGATGAAGATGCAAAAAAAGAAAGATGAGTGCATCAGTATAACATTAAAAAAATAAGAAAAGACAAAAAGAAGTTCAGAAGAAGGCACAAAAACAAAGTGGACAATTGGCAACTACCTTCTCTACCTTCTTTACTTAAAGACTTTTGGGTTTACAAAAAGACTTTTACTTAAAGACTTTTACTTTTACACAAAAACCCCAAGTAACAGAAGTTCCGAGTTTCACATGTGATCCTGTTTTGTTTTTCTTCTTAGTGTGTTTGAATGTTTGAGCCTGTTGATGACTGCTAAGTTCATAATTTAAAAAGAAAACACTTACATGTGGAAAAAAAGTCACTGTTTTCAATTACCTTAATCTGGAGTGGGTGGGTGAAGGGGAGTGGGGACACAAGGATATGTGCCCAGAAATTCATATAATGGAAGGTAAGCCAAACCAAAGTGCAAGTAAAGTGCCTTGTAAATTTCAAAGATCTATAGAAAAGTCAGCTGATCTTAGACTGCCAGAGCAGCAAAGGAGAGATCTTCAGATCTCTCATGAGAAATTTGAGGAGCAGAAGATATTTTCAGGGCTAGATTCAAAGAAGGCTTCCTGAAGGAAGCCCCAACTGAGCTGGTATATGAAAGAGAAAAAAGGGCTTCAGTCAGTGGAGGGGGGAGAGAAGAAAATCTATTTCAGGCCTGGAGAACCATGTAAGCAAAGGCATGGAATTGGGAGATGACAAGCAGAGGTTCAGAGGGCTATTCCCTTCCAGGGCTAATTGGTACAGATGGGTGAAGGAACCTGCTGCTCAGGCAACGAAAGGATGCTTAGTAAATTAGGAGAAAGGCAGTTGAGTAATGGAAGGGGCACGAGCTTGAGAATCTAGAGGTTTGGGGTTCAAATCCTAGCCCTCTATGACATTGGGCAAGTAGGAATCTCCCTAAGCCTCAGTTTCCTCATAGGTAAGATGGGAGGGTAGTTTGGAACAGATGACCTCCAAAGTCCCCTTCCTATTTTAATATTTTGTATTCTAATATCCCTTCCAGATCTGACTTCCTATGATTTCATGAACATATTCCCCATCTCCCTTCCCAAACCACTTGAGAGGAGGCCACCTGTATCTCTCTAAGTGCCTGTCAATGGTATATTTATACTACCACTGACTTGCTGAATTTGACAGACTTCTTTTGTCTTCAGGGGTCTTTGTTCTTTTAAGGTCTAGAGAACTTTGACCCCTTTTTGTTCTTACCAAGCAACCAGCCAAGCTTTGGCCCATTACTAGGTACCACTTCTCTCTCTTCAAGCTATGTGCAGTCTCTCTCTCTCTCTCTTTCTATCTCTGTGTGTGTGTGTGCGCGCGCGCGAGCCATTCTCCAGTTGATAAATGGTCAAAGGATATGAACAGGTAGTTTTCAGAAGAAATCAAAGCTATCAATAGTCATATGAAAAAAATGCTCTAAATCATTATTGATAAGAGAAATGTAAATTAAAACAACTTTGAAGTACCACCTCATAACTATCAGATTGTGAGAATGACAGAAAAGGACAAATGCTAGAGGGGAGGCAGAAAATCAGGAATACTACTGCACTATTTGTGGAGTTGTAAACCGGTCTAACAATTCTGAAGAATAATTTGTAGCTATATCCACAGGGTTATAAAACTGTGGACACCCTCTGACCCCAAAATACCACTACTAGGTCTATATCCCAAAGAGACCAAAAGAAAGGGAAAAGGACCTCCATGTACAAAAATATTAAATAATAAACAGTGAAAAATCTTCTACTGAATTTTCAAAGTCTTCAAAGAGATACAATATCTCTCTCTGCATTTCTGACTGGCTAAATTGGGGAGGCAGACAAGGGACACATAAGACATAATCTTTTTCCCAATCTGCAGAAATTTATGGTGTCATAAACTAGGGACTAAATTTGTGACTGAAATGCAATTTCTCTATTGTGAATTTCCTAATTGTGGTTTGAATGTTTTTATAAATACTGAAATACCTTAGCAAGTTTTGGGGTTGTGCTCTGTAGAATTTTTTAGGAAAAAATAAAAATAAAAACTTTGTGAAAGTTACATGAAAATAGCACTTAGACATTCTTATCACTCTTTCCCTGGAGAATGACAATTTTTTTTTTAGTGCAAGAGAGAAAGGTAATTTCACTGATAAAAAAAAAAAGAAACTGAAGCTGGTTTGAAAGTAATATCAGTAAAGTCCAAAAGTTTTTTTTAATGGTTTGCAGTGTACAAGTTTAAATTTACCTGGTGCTTAAGAACCACTTATTATTAACTCTTATCTTGACCATAGATAGAAAGACTTGTTTAAATCAGAGAGCAACTTGAAAATAAATAAAATCTAATTTGGGAGAATGTTTTATATTACCATTGTATTTTCTTCTGTGAATGATAGAACTTAATTGTTTATTTAAACTAGAAGCAAAGTCACCTAAAAGAAACTAGAATAGACCATATATTTGTAAACTAAGAACCCCAAAAGTAAAAGTACTGCAATTAATTGGTATCGTATAATAAAAACTTGTGCTAATTTGCAAAGGAGAAATTCAGTAGAGTGAAGAAGATTAGTTCTATATATAGTTTGGGATATGATTGGGAAATAAACACTGAGAAAGTAGAAGAAAGTAAGTGAAGAGTCAGATCAGAATATGGAAAGAAAACAAAGGTAAAGTTTTGAAGGGCTTTAATCAAAGTCCACTGGAAGCATATAAAAAAAGAAAGGAAGAGAGAAAGTTTAAGCAAGTAGGGATGAAAAGAGAATGGGTAGAAAGGTAAAGAAATTTGGAGTCTATTTGCACTGTCTGAATTATTATTAAGTCATTAATCCACCATTTGAAGGAAATACCAAGAGCTGCTCAAAAGGAATAAGGTCTGAGAATTGCTGCAGGTGGATGTCTGCACCTGGAAAGGTTGAGAGGATGGCAGACTCTTATTGACTCACCTCCCTATTGTGTTATTTCCTTTGAATAGGCAAACTAGGCCATCTTTCCCTCATTTCTTACCTAGCCTTAGTCAATGAATGGGTGTTGCCTCAGACAAACTGAGACCTGAGAAAGACCTTAACTTAAAAAGGCCAAGACCTCCCACTGCATCTGGGGTCATCTCCAGTCATCATGACCTATGTCTTGCCACTGGACTCAGATGACCCTGGAGGAGAAAGAAAGGCTGATGACTTTGCACAGCCCTGCCTCACTTAAATCCAGTTCGCTTGCAAGTCAAAACATCCTCCTGATGTCATTCGTCTTCTTCAAGAACAAAGGACAAACAACAATAACAATTTTTGAATAGGAATGTTTCCTACCTGGTTAATCCTAAGCCTGGCTATGATATTCTGTGAATAGTATGGAATTTTGATGCCTGATTGGCTGTCCCAAAAAGTCAATTATGACTCTTACCTGAAATCAAACAGAACTAAGGATACTTTATCCTGTTATATTTATGTTAAGTCATTCTGTGCCATTAGGAGTAGAACCTGGAGGGGCAGTTTTGATGTTGTTAACACTGTGTCCCTCCTTCCTTTCACATCAAATGTCCCTAACCATAGCATGGTTTTGCCTAAACATGGTAAAACTGTAATTTTTAAAATAATGAATCTTGTTGTTGCAATGCTCCAGCACCTCTGGACTTTGATATTCTTCCTCCAGCTCTGTTGCTTATAAGTTTAGCTCCATAAGGTCTGAACTGGTTTTTACCACATAAACTAATTATTGGAAGGTCAAAATGATTAGCTTTTGTTAGGTTTTCTTAAATTATACTAGGTCTTATCACTAGAAGGTTTTAGCAACATTACCTAGAGAATCTCCACAAGTGATCTGGAACATGGATGATGAATAAAAGAGGAGCGGAGGGAGGACCCTGATTAGAGTTGGGGGCCTCCTGAGGGCATCACCTGAGGAAAGGCTGAAGAGGACATGCACAGATGCTTCAGAGATGCACAGGAGGTGCTCACCAGATAGCTGAAGGAACAAATCAGGGACCCTGCCAAAGGGTACCCCAGGTGAATCAGAAAACCCTTAGGGCCATGGTTATGAACCACCACTTGAGCATAGACTATCTGCCTGCAGACCAAGGGGGAACTTGTGCCTTCACGAACTCTTCCTGTTGCATGTGAATAGATCCCCCCTATAAAGTCTGTGAACTCACCGATGGGATGAGGACTCAGGCTGGTGAGGTCAGTGACCTTGTAACCCAAATTCATTCCATCTCCCTAGGCACATTGAAGAGCCTGTTCTCCTGGGCCCTCCCAGGCAATTAGGGAACTTGTGTCCAGAGGACTTCTGAGATTCTGTTTCTCTTTATCTTCTGTGTGGTAAGAATTAGGATAGCATGGTGCTCCTTGCGCCAAAGGATCTTCCAGGCCATTGGATGGATCACTAGGTTAGGATAAGTTAGGCCTTCCCCTTCTCTCCCCATGTGCTGCTGCCTCTGTAAGGCCTATTTATTGAAGGGGACTGCCCCCCACAGATCTTTTCAATATACAGGTCATGGTGGTCTCAAAGACCATGAGGTGGGTTGTTATAAGATTGAGCCTGGTGGTTTCAAGACCACCATGACATTTTCCTCTTAAGGAAGGCTGTAGCTTATAGAATCAATGCATGGAAACCATGGTTATAAGATTAGGCCTAATGGTTTTGAGGTCATCATGACAGTCTCCCTTTAAGGGTAAGCTTATAGAACATGGAAAATATGGAAAAATATTGACAAAAACATTTTTGGAGGTTAGTACAATTGTATCCCCTAAATAACATTGTGTCTACCTCTAGTTCATTTTTCTTCCTGATATGCAAACCCCCCAAATAATATTTTGTCTACCTACTACTAGTTTATTTTTTCTCCCTCATAACAAACCCCCAAAATAACATTTTGCCCTGACCCCTGATATGCAATTCAACCAGCCCCAGTTGGCCACCCAAAATCAGAGTATAAGATGCCCTCTCTCAGAAGGGCACCTTGGAGCGCACCCTCCCCTTCAGCAGGGGCACACCTTCCTGATGGAGCACCTCTTTCCTGATGAATGGACCTATGTCTCTATGCTCCCCAATGCAACACTGCCCTTAAGTGAATTATGTTCTATGTTAGTGTCTATGCCTAAATTGTATGTTGGGTCTCATTTTCCTCTCTCTTCCCCCTCTTCCCCACTGCTTGCAATAAATAAATTACATGCAATTCTCAGCTCCCAAACTCATTAAGGGTTTGTTTTCCCCAACTTCTCTGGCTGGCCCAGCCATAAAGTTAGACATCAACTGGGTACCCAGACAAGGATTTAATGTATTGACAGGCACACCTAAGCTGGGAAAGTATGGCAGTATAAGCCCAGTTGTAGAAAGCAAGGGTCAATAGGGGAATCCTATGTCCTCCCAGGGGGCTCCCTTATGCCAGAGCACTATCATAAAACACATCATATCTCACAGATTGATTTATTTGGCCACATCAACTCATAAAACAATCTCACTGGGGTGACCTTCTGGCTGCACTTAGCTAGGCTGGTCAGAGGATCAAGAGCTCAAAAGAACTTCAGAGGCACCTCAATTCAGCCCCTTCATTCTACAGATGAGGAAATAGAGGCTCAGAAAGGTTAAGTTGTTGCCCAAGGTCACACAGGTACTAAGCACCAGAGGCAGCATTTGAACCCACAGCTGTCAGTGTTGTTTCCACAATACAATCCTACCTCCCAGGGTAGATTTTGCTCTCCAACTATCATTTCCCCAGGGGACATCAGAATTTAGCTTCTAAGTCTCCACAAAGTAAGCACAGAGAATCTTTAGTTCCCATATGAGCAATCAGGCTAATAACATTAAATACAGGAAAAACTTTATTTTTATTTGATGGAAAATGTATAAAGGCCTGCAAAGCACAAAGGCATATGCTTGAGCAGAGTGCCCAATACATAGTAGACACTTAATAAATGCTTGTTTGATTGGATGAGTCCATAATGAAACAAGATGATTCTTTTTTCCACTCCAGGGGTCTCCATCTTCCCAAGGATTACTAAAGGGTTGAGGTTTCCCACCCACAAGAAGAAAACCCTTGGGATTAGCAAAATCCATCCCTCTCCCTCTTCTGGGTTCTACCTTCCCAAGGATTTAGATCTCCAGCCTTAAGGTACTCACCTCCACCCCATCCCAAATAATCCTTGCATTCCCTCTTTTATAGGGCTGTAGAGAGAAAAACTCTTTGCAAATATAAAAATATAAAAAGTCCTTTGCAATATGAAGTCACCTGCTTGACTTTTGAAACCCTTCATAAATTGACCTCTTCCTCCTCTTACATGTTTTATACTTCACTCTCTTTAATATGCTATTGATCTAGTGACATTGGCCCCTGTGCTTGTTCCTCACTGTTCCATCTGTGACAATGGGCATTTTCATTGGCCATCTCACATGCCTAGAACTCTCTTCCTTGTTTTCTGTCTTTTAGCTTCCTTTAAGTCTCAGTCAAAATCCCACTTTTTGCAAGAAACCTTTCAAGGTCCTCCTTAGTTTTCAGGTCTTCTCTCTGAGATTATCTCTGATTTTTTTTCTCTCCTGTCTCATTTGTACATAATTTTAAAAAAAATTAGGGTGGCTCGGTAGCACAGTGAATCGAATGCCATGTCTAGATGCAGGAAGACTCATCTTCCTGAGTTAAAATCTGGCTTCAGACACTTACTAGCTGTGTGACCCTGGGCAAGTCACTTAATACCGACTGCCTCAAAAAAAAAAAAAAGCCTAGAGAGATGAGAGCTATTGCCAGTTTTATTACTCTCCTTAGGTCTCTATGTTAGCATGATCATTCTTAAGAGTGGTTTATTGATGGGACTCTAGCCCAGAAATGGATTTAGATACTCTTCAGGAAAGAAGGAAGGAAGGAAGGAAGGAAGGGAGGGAGGGAAGGAAGGAAGGAGAAAAGATGGAAATAAGCATTTATTAAGCACCTACTATGTGCTAGGCACTGTGCTAAGTACTTTGCAAATATTATTACATTTGATCTTCACAAGAACCCTGGGAGGTAGATGCTATTATTATCCCCATTTTGCAGTGAGGAAACAGAGGGAGCCGGAGGTTAAATGACTTGCTCAGGGTCACACAGCTAATAAGTGTCCGAAGCCAATTTGAGTTTCAGGGCTTCCTGACTCCAGGTCCAGCACTCTATTCCCTTCACCACCTGGCTGCCACAAGATAACGTGGGCTGCCTTTTGTTTTTGCTAGGCAACACTGCCATCTGGTGACCACAAGACCGCTCATCCTTCGTATAAATTGTGCTAACAACTAGAACAATGCATTCTGATTCCAAATAATCAGTAAGTGTTTGTTAAGCACCCACTATGTTCCAAGCCCTCTTCTAGGAACCGGGGATATAAATACAATGAATGAAACAATCTCTACTCACAAAATCCAATAAATATTTCTTAAGTGCCTTGAGAAGTTGCTAGGTCTGACCTTCAACCCTGATAAGCCCTGATAAGCCATACTGAAATGTCAGTTTGCCATTGGTCCAGCAGGAGATGGCATGGCAAGTGAGGATAGTTCAGTTTGGTCCATCCCCACAGCTGAAAATACCAGGCAGAGCTCATAGCCTACTCCTAAAATGGAAGATTCTCATATATTCTCGGGCCAGGCATGTTTTATTCATACAGGCTGGTTGGGTACACACTAAGCTAATGAACTACTCATTTCCTAAGAAACTAAATGCTTTGCCAATAGAGGAATCCTAACATGAAATAGTGAAGCTTGTCCACAGGGACACATAGTGTATGCCTGTGAAGTCTGATTTGAAGGGTATGGAAAGTGCCCTCCTTCCCTCAAATCCCAAATCTACCACTGACCTCGAAATTCTATTTATTCACTGCAATGTAGTGGAAAGGTTTTGGATTTGTAGTCAACAAACAAGCCCCAAGTTTCTCTCTGGTTCTTCTTTCTTCTAGTTCTGGACTGACTCAGTATCTACCGCTTTTTTTGCAGAATAGAGGAGTGTGGGGATAGGTATTCCTGTCAAAGTTTCTGCAACCCTGACTGTCCTTAACACAGGGCCAGCCAGAGGGATGAAGTAGTCTTCTCTCCCCACCCCCTCCACCTTTATTCTTATGTGACAGGGCAGAATCATGTGTGCTGTTTATCCCCTTTATCACCCTTCCATTTTTAGTTTAAAAGTTTCTTAATCAGATTTGCAGGACTCCAGATAAATATATGAATAATAATTTTTACAGAGATTATGGAGACTATTACTGTTTTGTTAAGAGCTCAAATATTGTTCCTGTAACTTTATGTCCTAGACAACTGGTGACCCAGCCTTTGCTTGAAGACCCTGTGTAAGAGGATCCCACTACTTGCTAAGGCCGCTCATTCTGTTGGGGTGCTACCTGAAATGATGAGGAATAGAGGTGCAGGTCCTAGTGTCCTGAAAGAATTCACTCAGTCTCCAAGTTAAAGAAAGGCATTTATTGGGATGATTCACCCAAGCAGGCCTGCTCTCTGTGAGGCAGAGCCCCAATGGGCTCTGTGTGGGAGGCAGAACATAGGCCGCAGGCCCTGCTCCCCTATGGTAGCAGAGCGACCCCTTCTTCCCCATAGGAGGCAAAGGCAGTCAGCCAGGTCAAAGGTATGGTTTAAATACAATTTTATGGAATAGGGGGAAGGGGACAAGAGAATGGGAGGAGCAAGCAGGGCTTCAAAGTGCCTGGGATATCAGAGAGTCTGGAGGCAATAAGCAAAGAGAACAGAAAAGAGGAGGGGAAGAGTTGTTCTGGAATTGAGGGTGCTTTGTGAAAGCACAGAGCTAAGTCCATGGTGGGGGCTTCAATGCATAGTCTTCTGTGATCACTTTTCTGGCTGGTCACATCCTGCATCTTATCTCCTATCCCGCTTGCTCCATCTGCCTCAAGCACTCTTTTCTACCTCATCAATTCTACTTTTGGATAGTTCTAAACGTCAGGATCCCCATGCCAAGACCACCCCTCTCTTTCAACTATTAGGAGACTCTTTGTTTCTCAGAGCTAAGGCCCAGCAAGTTGTGCCCTGAGCAATCTTTTGTGCTCACCCTCTGGATGATCTCAGCCACAGCAAAATCCCAGAACTGTTTCATACCAGCCCCAGGTGGTCCTTGAACTCGGACAAGCACCTGCAGGACCTGTGTTCTGGGTCATGAAGCCCTGCTATGAATCAAATTTGTCTCACTGTTGCTTATTACTCCTCATTGTCAGGGCTACAGCTCACTGCATAGCCATTGCTATATGTATTGAGGTTTGCCCACGCTAAAGTAGGTCTCCTCAGTATCAGAGGAGGCCCTGGCACATATGTCTAGTTTCCCTCCTCCAACAAAATAAAGATTTTTGCTTATGACCACTGTTAGCTCTTTGGTTTTATTTTATTTTTCAGAGTTAACTGCGGTTGTGATAACCTGTGTGAGCTCTTTGGTATTTTTAGAGTTAACAGCAGTTGCATAACCTCTGTGAATTTTTTGGTCATTACTTTTCAGACTTGACATAAGGGTTAACATGATTTTCCTAACTCCATCAAGCCTAAATCTTTAGAAAAACTAGCCTAACCTGCATTGGGGAGGATACCAGGAACATGTATAACAAAGATGACTTCCTGCACAGCCACTGACCCTCATCAAAGAAAACTGCCCTGTCCCCCTACCCACTTAGTGTCCCTGGGCCCACCAGCCAGTATCTCTCCCTCCCTGAGAACTCCATACTTGGAAGGGGGAAGTGAAATACAAAATTTTTGCCCATAAGAGGCCTCTAAGGGATGCACACCCCATTTTGTGTGGGCTGATTAGACCACCTTTCATCTCCCCCTTGTTACCAAAGTATACTCCCTCCCAACAATGTCACCCCTTGGAGGAGTTGTGCAAAGGTTGAAAGTTGTTGTGCAGACTGCAAAATGGAGAGACCCTTCACTACATTGCAGTGATCAATGGGTTACAGTGGGCTGTTTTTTTGTCACTGCAGGTACTAGTGTCTGCTCTTTTGTCACCGGGCTCCTATTGCTGCTGGGAGCTGCTCCACTGTGTGCTGTTGCTGGGGCCCCCTGACTGTGCCTGTTGCTCCCTGGAAAGCCCCTGCTGCAGAATGGGGGGGTTGCTATAGGCCCATTGCTGCCTTCTCTTCCAGGTTCTACTGACACCTCTTTTGCCAGGACAGGACAACTGCTACTATTGGGGCCTGAACTCCTCTATCCTACGTTGGGACAGAGTGTTACTATAGGCCTGAACACTATTAGGCTGACGCCGCCAAGACTTAACTGCCACGCTAGGCAGCAGGTAGCTGTAGGCCTTAGCTGCCACTGTCCTTCATGGACAATCCTGAATCAACTTGTAATATGTTCAATGCATGTCCTTGTTGAATATCCTTCCCCTCTTATATCTTATCTTTTGTTAAAGGTTGAATGACCTGCACATGTCTCATTTCATTCTAGTACAGAACCTATAAGGGTTTTGGCCTGAGTCAGGCCTAACCAGAGCAACCAGCCTCAAGCGTCTCCTTTCTCTAATCTTTGGAGTTCAAATAAGGCCTCAGACATTTACTCAGACACTTAATGTGTCAATGGCTGCTGTTTCCTTGACTATTGTTGAGGATCAGATGAGACAATATTTGTAAAGGTCTTATCATGGTGCCTGGCATATTGTTGTTTAGTTGTGTCCAACCCTTTATGACCCCATATGGAGTTTTCTTGGCAAAGATACTATGGTGGTTTGTCATTTCCTTCTCTAGTGGATTAAGGCAAACAGGGTTAAGTGACTTGCCCAGGGTCACACAGCTAGAAAGTGTCCAAAGCCACATTTGAACTCAGGTCTTCCTGACTCCAGGCCTAAGGATCTATCCATTGTAGGGCCACCTAGCTGCCTCCACTTGTCATATAGTAGGCACTTAATAAATGCTTGTTCCTTCCCCTCTTTAATCTATTCCTCCACACAGCTGCCAGTGATGATCAGAGTCTGATCATATCACTGCTGTTTCCTAACTATCTCTCACACCCCTCCCCATATCCAAGCCATTACCAGGGCCTATTGATGTTTACCTTTGCAACATCTTGAATACACATCCCACCCCCTTCTCCTTCTCTGACATGGCTCCCCTCCCAGTGTAGGCCCTCATCACCTTAACTCCTGGACTACTGCAGTAGCTGCTGGTGGGTCTGCCTGCCTCAGTCTCTCCCCACTCCAGTCCATCCTCCACTCAGCCACCAATGATCTCTTTAAAGCTTAGGTCTAATCATGTCACTCCCCACCCTTACCCCCCAAACTCCAGTGGCTCCCTATCACCTCCAGGATCAAATTCAAAATGCTGTTTGGCATTCAAAGCCCTTCATAAACTCTGCCACCTCCTACCTTTCCAGTTTCATTACACATTATCCCCCTCTCCCCCAAGTACTACTCTTTGATCCAGTAACATGGCTTTCTTCCTATTCCTCAAACAAAACACTCCATCTGTCAGGTGAGGGCACTTTTCTCTGGCTGTCTTGCATGCCTGGAACGCTCTTTTTGTTTGCATATTGTCCCCCATTAGACTGTAAACTTCTCAACAGCAGGGATTATATTTTGTCTTTCTTTGCATCCCCAATGCTTAGCACAGGGCCGGCACGTAATAAGCACTTAACTGCGCCGGCCCCAAGAGCCCATCCACCAGTTGAGGGGCCTTAATTATCAGGAGAGTCTCATATTCTGATAGAAGTTAATAGTGCCTGACCACTAGAGGTAACGGAGGGGGAGGGGGGAGTCATCCCAGTGCTGATGTAAGCCCCGAACCCTAGAGTAACGGGTTCCACTCCCACCCTCCCTCCGTCCCTCAGGCTGAAGGAAAGCCAACTCCCAGGAAGGACAGAAGTTCCCGTCTCCCCACTCAGGTCCACCCCGCGTCCTGAGGACATTCCTTCTGAAGGAAGTCTAAGCACCAGCTCCGCCCCCATTGCCCAGGCACGGCTAAAATCATCTTTGCCGCAGGCCCTAACGTAACGTGGGCGCTCCCCTTGCCAGATCCCGCCCACCACGTACCCCAAGACGTGAGCTCCGCCTCCGGATCTTACTTCAGAGCCCCCTCCCGCTTGTCAACACCCCGGACTTCTACTTCCGGGGTCTCGGCTAGCTGACTTCTCATTCCGGGGGAAGCCTCGGTAGCTGACTTCCGCTATCCGGCTTCTACTTCCGGGGCCTCTCCTGTTGTAGCTTCCGCTTCCGGGGCCTCGGCTTTCCAGCTGTGTGCTTCCGGGGCTTGTGCTTCTGGGACTTCTGTTTCCGGGACTTCTTAGGTCCTGTGAGGCCTAGCTTCCTCCGTCTTCTTACCGGTTCTTTCGTTCATCTGGAGGTAAACGTGGCCTTATTCCCGGGCTGAGTGACCAGAGGCCGTACCCTGAGACCCGAGATAAACGGAGGCCTCGTTCCTCGTCTCGCCTGAGGTCACAGGGTCCCGCCGCCGCCTTACATATGCACACACCATGTCCCTCTCCTAGGAAGTCAGCTTTGCCTTGCTAGAGAGTTAACACCTGTCGTGCACTGAATGAAATAAACCCCTCCAGGGTCTCCCTCCTCCTGGCCTACTCAGAATCGAGAGAGAGACAGACAGAGAGAAAGAAGTGATAAATGGAAGTGTGTATAGAATAGTTTTACACATATAATATATACATATTTGTGTCTAATGGTAGCCATCTCAGGGGAGGGGAGGAGAGGAAGGGAAGGAAAAAAGGGGAAAAAAGAGTTATGTGATGACTTTATTATATATTTAAAAACAATAGCAAGTTGTACATAATAAATTTGCAATTTGCTGTACAATTATCTTTTTTCCTATTCTGTATTATAGAAATGCTTGTATTTCTTAAGTTCGAGATAAAATAAAATTCAAAACAAAATGAACGAGGCCATGCTAGGTCATCTCTAATCCCTCTGCCCACTTTTAATGTCTGACCCCTTGGACCAAGACTGGTAGACCCTTGAAGGTGGGTACAGGGGTGACAGAGCTGTTATATTGGGAGCCAAAGAGCTGAAGCTCAAATGGATACCCTGTTACTTCTAGTTATATGACCTGAGAGAGAAGTCTCTTTCCATCTCTGGGCCTCAGTTTCGTATTCCATAAAATGAGACAATTATCTTAGATGGTCTCTGAGGTCTCTTTGAGCTCCCATATTCAATTCTCCTCAGGCTTCTTAAACAATGGCTGGTAGTTTCTCTGGGACTTTCTGTTTCAGGGCTCCTTCTGAATAGGATAAAGAATTAGGTTGGGACCCAAGGACCTCAATTCAAATGCTGTATCCTATATGTGTAATCTGGGACAAGTTCCTGCACCCCACACCCCTCAGTGTGAGCCACTTTTTCTTCCTCTGTAAAATGAGCAGTTGGCATTAATTAATCTCCTAGGCCCTCTCCAGCTCTCTATCCTATGATAATAAGGTCAGTAAGGAGCCTAATTTCTGCTTGAGCAAATGCATGTTTCTGTAGCTGATCACAGAAATGATATATATATGGGGAGAGGGCTCAGTCTGCCCCAACATATGCCAGATGTTTCATCAAGATTATGGGGGTGGGGGGCAGCTAGGTAGTGCAGTGGATAGAGCACCAGGCCTGGAGTCAGGAGGACCTGAGTTCAAATCCTGCCTCAGACCAGACACTTAACACTTACTAGTTGTTTGACCCTGGCAAGTCCTTAACCCCAGTTGCCTCACCAAAAAAAAAGAAAAGAAAAAGATTATGGGGGAAAAAAAACTAGGAAGTCATCAACATACTTCACTGTGAAATGAGTGACGTGCAACATCTTTCACAGAATACTGGAACATAAAAGGGTATGTTGCACAGTCCAAGAGGAATGATGCTTGATCGAAAGAAGCAATTGCAGGTACAAAAAGCCCATTTGTCATTAATCTACCCATACTCTAACCAGGACATGCACATTCCTCAAAGACTCATTCTAGTGAATAAAGACAGGAGAAGTCACTTCTTGGTCAGAGTAGTAGATCAAACCTTTAGAAACCTTTAAACACTTAATCTCCATTCTTAACCCCCCCACGCTTCCTCACAATGGGAGCAAAGACATAATGAATTGGGAAGGACCTTAGAGGATATATAGTCTAGTTATTCTCATTTTACAGATAAGTCAACAGGTGCAGAGAGGAGGGTGACTTCCCCAATGTCCCACAGGTGGCAGATCTGGAATTCAAACTCATTTCCACCGACTCCAAAGTCATCATCTCTCCCACTGGGCTGTTGATGAGAGCCCCAGTTATAGAGGTGGAGGGCTGGACCAAGTCTGTCTCTAGGTCATCAGAATCAGTCAACAAGCATTTATGAATCACCTCTTCTGGGCCCCAGGCACTGTGCTGGGCACTATAGGTACAGTGATAAAAAGGAAACAATTTTGCCCTCATCCAGCGTCTTTCCCTTCTACTAAGAGGATACATGTTCACAGATTAAGTAAATTCAGGCTATGTGTCAAGTGATTTTGAAGTGGGGAGGGGTGCAGAACCGATACTGAGGAAGCTATGGGTTATAAGAGGTGGGGAGGGAGGGTGAGCATTCCAGGAATGCCAATCAGCCCGTGGAAAAGTCACAGAATTGGGGTCATGTCACCTCCTGTTCTGGGAACAGTAAGCCGGTGAGTTTGACTGGGGCACAAAGTGTGTGAAAGGGAGTGGAGTGTAGGCAGCCTGCCTACACAGCCAGATTGTCAAGGGCTTTCAAAGCCAAATCCGGAGTAGTTTGTGAGGGATGCCAAGGCAAACCCCTGTCCGTGCACAGGTGAGATCTCATTGCTTCCCATCTTTTCCAGCAGACTGCCCCCTGTCTATCATCCCCACTGTCTCACTGATCTTCAATCTCTCCCTCTCCACTGGCTGTTTCCCTTCTGCCTACAAACATGCCCATATCTTCCCCATCCTCGAAAAACTCTCACTACTTCCATCCATCCCTGCTGCCATGTCTCTTCTCCCCTTTGAGAGCTAAACTCCATGAGAAAGCTGTCTACAGTGGATGTCTCTACTTAGTTTCTGATCGTTCCCCTCTTATTTTGGCAGTTTGACTTGAGACCTAATCATTCAACTGGAACTGCTCTTTCCAAAGTTACTAATAATCTCTTACTTGCCAAATCCAGTGGCCTTTTCTCTGTTCTCTGCAGCCTTTGAAACTGCTGATTCTCTCCAGGTTTTCATGACTGGGCCCTCTCCAATTATCTGACCACTCCATGCTCTCCTTTGCTGGGTATTTTTCCAGGTCCTGCCTGCTTAGTGTAGGGGTCTCCCACAGCTTTGTCCAGAGTCCTTTTATCTCTGTATACCATTTCACTTGATGATCTCATCAGCTCTCTTGGATTGAACTTTTGGCACTATGCAGGTGATTCTCAGATTTATTTGTCTATCCCTAACCTCTCACCTGACTTTGCAACTTCATCTGTCTGTCAGACATACTGAACTGGATATCTCATAGATATCATGAGCTCAACATGTCCAAAACAAGTCATTATCTTTTCCCCCAAACTGTCCCCTCTTCCTAACTTCTCTATTACAGCTAGGTCCTGATTAGGATTAGTGACAATAATGAATCCCATGTATTTATCACATTATTTAAATTCATACTACATATTTCCATTGAGATGGAGCCAGTGACCATATTTTACATAATGTCCAATAGTGTGAATTCTTGAATATATGTGACCATTTTATGAGACCCATCATTCCCACTAATTGGGACCTCTCTATACTGTCTGGGGTACCTCCATTCTCCCAGTCACTGAGGCTTACAAACTAGGCATCATCCTGGATTCCTCACTCTCTCTCACCCCACCCCTCCATGTCCAATTATTTGCCAACTCCTGTCACTTCTACCCTCTTACCAACTCTGGTATACTCCTCCTTCTCCTCTGATAACTGCCACCACCGTGGCACAGGCCCTCATCACCTCCTGCCTGTACTGTTGCAGAGGCCTGCCAGCCAATCCCTCTGCCTCCAGGGTCTTCTCACTCCAGTCCACCCTCCACTCAGCTCTTGTGTGAAGTTCTTACGCAGCAGGTCTGATCATGTTAGCACCCTATTCAGTTAATTTGAGTGGCACCCTATCATCTCCAGGATCGAATTTAAAATCCTGTTTGGCTTTTGAAGCCCTTCATAGCCTGTTCTCTTCCTACCTCAGCAGTCTTCTCACACCTGGCTGCCCCCACATGCTCTGAGATCCAGTGACACTGACCTCCTTGAGGTTTTTGGAAGATGACACTCATCTCTTGGCTTCCAGTGTTTTCACTGGCTGTCCCCTATGTCTAGAACTCTCGACCTCTTCATCTCCATCTCCTTACTTGGAAGCCTTTCCTGGTCCGCCTTCATGCTAGTGCTTTCCCTCTTGATTGTCTCTAATTTATCCTGTATAGATCTGGTTTGTATGTAGTTGTTTGCTTGTTTTCTCCCCCTTAGAATGTGAACTCCTTCAGAGCAGGGATTGTCTTTGGCCTTTTTTTGTATTCCTGCCCTTTATTTAGCACAATGCCTTGGCACACAGTAGGTGCTTAATAAGTACTAGTTGACTTTGTTCTCTTTAACCCCAGAGGGAAGAAACTTGGAGCAAGTGGGGCGGAGGTGTTAAGGGAAGCTTCAGAAACACAAATTTAGGCTCAATGTCAGGAAACTCATCCTACCCTTTGAACTCTGCAACAGTAGAATAAGCTGGAGAACAGTAATCCATAAAACAATCACTCAGCACCCATCCCCAACAAGCCTCCCAATTGCCACCTGGGCCCAAAAACTGGCAGATTGATCATTGGGATCCTGCCCTCGTGCCATATTGCTCCAGAGACTTTGCCAGCACACCTCCCTCTCCCGGACATACATACACCGTTGCGACAAGTGGCAGTGTCTGATTCTGCTCAGTCATGTAAGAGGAAATGAGGAAGGGGACTGAAAGCATGCCCCCTTCTGCCCAAGGCTGTGACCACCCTAGGGACCCCTGAGGTTGCAGAGACTGTGCCCCCCTTCTACACTGCAAAAGGGGGAGGTTCTGATTCGACCTGACAAAGGAGGAAAGGGGAGCCAAGGGAAGAACCGGGGCAGGGGGCCATATGTGCTGACTCCACAGCCAAAGCCAGAGGCCTTTCCACTCCATCACAGTGAGTGAGGGGGATTTAGTGGTCAGTGTTAGAGAGATTTGGGGATGGGAGAAGGGGAGGGCACTGTCTGTACCCTGAAATCACACTGTATAGACAGACGCCTATGCTGCCCACCTCAAAGGTCAGCCCTGTGGACAAACTTCGCTGTTTCCTATGTCAGCACTCCTCCAATGCGGGTCCAAAGCATTTGGTTTCTCAAGAAATGAGTAGTTCAGCAGCTCCCTCTGCCCCCAGCCATGCTGCAGGAATGACCACACCAGGCCAGGAAGTAGGGGGGAATCATCCAGGGCAGGAGGAGGCTGTGGGCCCTGCCCTGTGTTTCTTCACCCTGTGGGGATGAGCTGCACTGAGCCATCCCCACTTTCCACCCAAGGCCCTGCTTCATGCCAGTGGCCTGTGTATTTCTGAGATGGCTCATCAGGGATGAAGATCAGAAAGGATTTATTGGATCTTGTGAGTAAGGGTTGTTTCCTTCATTGCTCCTATCCCCAGTGCCTAGAAGAGTTCCTGGACCATACTAGGTGCTTAATAAATACTTGTGGATTGATTGCCTTGCACTGGATTGGCATGCATGGCTCTGGTTGTTAAGACAGCTTATGGTAAGGAGGAGCAGGCTTCTGACCATTCCTCACCCAACAGAAGGCCGCCCAGGCTCCCAGGTGGAAGCTTGTCTAAACCCACTTCTATCAATGAGCCACTCCCTAGCATCATCATGCCAACATAGAGTCCTAAGGAGAGAAATAAGACTGACAATAGCTCTCACCTCTCCAGGCTTTCAGGTTTGCAAAGGGCTTCTCTCCCTACAGCCCTGTAAAATAGAGAGTGCAAGGATGATTTGGGAGGGGGTGGAGGTGAGTGCCTTCAATCTGGAGATCTAAGTGCTTGAGAAGGTGGACCCCAGCAGAGGGAGAGGAGTGGATTCTGTGGATCCCAGGGGCTTTCTCCTTGGTGGATGGGAGACCAACTTAAGGATCTCCCTGGGGAGATAGATCAGACCATTACAGAGGGAAGAAGAGTTGTCTTGACTCTGTATGGCCCCCAGCCAATCAAGCAAGCACTAAGTACCTGCTGTGTATGAGCCAGGCACTGTGATCAAGTACAGATCCTTTGTACTTTGCATTTTTCACCAGGTAAAAATAGAGACTGTCATATATTTGCTATGTTATTAGCCTGATTGCTCAATGCAAGTTTAAGGTCCTTTACCCTTTCTTTGTGGAGATTTAAAAGCCAAATTCTGATGTCCCCTGGGGAAACCATGGTTGAGGGGCAGAACTTACCCTGGGAAACAGAATAGTATGGTGGAAAGAACACTGGCTTCTGTGGAGTCAGAGGACCTAGGTTCAAATGCTGCCTCTGATTCATAGTACCTGTGTGACCTTGGGCAGCCACTTAACCTTTCTGAGCCTCTGTTTCCTCTTCTGTGGAATGAAGGGGCTGAACTGAGGTGCCTCTGAGGTCCTTTCAAGCTCTTGATCCTCTGACTATCCTAGCTTAGTGCAGCTAGAAGGTTGCCCACAGAGAGGCGAATTTCTTTGATCCCATCTACTCACAAAACTATCTGAGAGGCAATGGGATTGCCTGATTAGACATAGTAACCATGGTGAATCCTCAAATTATAACAGTACCTAACATTTTAAAATTTAATTAATTTTTAGCATTCCTATGTTTTGAGTTTCAAATTCTCTCCCCTCTAGCTTCTGCCCTACCCACTGAGAAGGTGGGCAATATGATGTGAAATCATGCAAAACATATTTTTGTATGAACCATGTTTCAAAAAGAAAAGCAAGAAAAATAAAGAAAGTGAAAAACAATATACTTGGATATATGCTTAGAGTCCATCAATTCACTTTCTGGAGGTAGATAGCATTTTTTTCATCATGAGTCCTTTGGAATTGTCTTGAATCATTGTATTGAACAAAGTAGCTAAGACTTTAACAGTTAATTATTGGAGTAGCTGAGACTTTAATAGAGGATCGTCGTTATTGTTGTTCAATGCTTTTAGTTGTATTCGATTCTTCATGACCCCATTTTGAGGGTTTTTTGGGCAAAGATACTGGAGTGGTTTGCCATTTCCTGTTCCAGCACATTTTTACAGATAAGGAACTAAAGCAAACAGGGTGAAGTGACTTGCCCAGGGTCACACAGCTAGGAAGTGTCTGAGGCCAGACTTGATCTCATGAAGATGAGTCTTCCTGATTCCAAGCCCAGTGCTTCTATCCACTGTGCC
>NW_020954373.1:0-3072 GCF_900497805.2 Vombatus ursinus
AAAATTACCAGGTCAAACAGAAAATACTGCAAGCAGCCAGAAAGAACAAGCAGCCAAAAGTTGCCTGGGGGCAACTGAATCACTGGCAGAAGTGGCAATTTCCAGACTTCTCAGCCCACAGACACCAGGGACAACTTAGAAGGTCAACAGAAAAGTTCTGTCAGACCAGAACAAGACAGGCCTGGCCAGCACAGCCCTGGCCCCAGCAAACCAGGAGCAGGCCATAGGAATGACTGAATCAGCAGTGGCAGGAGCGGTTGCTTCCAGAGATCTCAGCCCATAAATGGTCAGGGGGTTGAACAACTGGTCACAAGATTACTAGCACTGAGGCAGGACTCGGATTCAGGTCACAGTCCTGGGTGGTAGTCCCAGGGCAAGGAGGAGCACTAGCACACCAGAGCTAGTGGCCACAGTGGAGCAGGGACCATCCTCACAGATCCAAGGTGGAAAGGAGTGCTTGTGGTCACTCACAGACCAGACCACAGGCCAGGGGATGAGTAAACACCTCTCCTTAGATCATCCCAACTTGGAAGAATTGAAAACTTACAGGTCCCTAGAAGTATCTCTGAAAACAGCTGCACAAAACCCATGAAGCTTGGGACAGTACATCCTCCACACTGGAAGCAGAGCCCTACCTTAACAGAGGTAAAAAGTCAAGTAATGGGCTGGGAAAATAAGCAAACCATGGGGAAAAAACTCTGACTATAGAAACTTACTTTGGTGACAAGGAAGATCAAAACACACTCAGAAGACAACAAAGTCAAAACACCTACATCCAAAGCCTCCAAGAAATATATGAATGGGTCTCAGGCCATGGAAGAGCTCAAAAAGGATTTTTAAAAGCAAGTAAGAGAGGCAGAGGAAAAATTGGGAAGAGAAATGAGAGTGATGCAAGAAAATTGTGAAAAACAAGTCAACAGCTTGCTAAAGGAGACACAAAAAAATTACCAAAGAAAATAACACCTTAAAAAACAGACTAGGCCAAATGATAAAAGTGGTCCAGAAAGCCAATGAGAGGAATGCCTTAGAAAGCAGAATTGGTGAAAGGGAAAAGGAGGTCCAAAAGCTCACTGAAGGAAATACTTCCTTAAAAATTAGAATGGAGCAAATGGAAGCTAATGACTTCATGAGAAATCAAGAAATCATAAAACAAAAACAAAACAATGAAAAAATAGGGGACAGTGTGAAATATCTCATTGGAATAACAATGGACCTGGAAAATAGATCCAAGAGAGATAATTTTAAAATGATTAGATTACCTGTAAGCCATGCTCAAAAAAAGAGCCTGGACATCATCTTTCAAGAAATTATCTGCTGAGATTCTTAAAATCTAGGCACTACTCTGATTCCTATAATCCAGCCAATAGCTCACAGACAATCAGATTCCTTAAGAGTCTAACTAATAAGGTGAATCTTCAATAAACCTTGTTTTTGCCTGCAAAAAAAAATGGGCAGCTAGGTGGCACAGTAGATAAAGCACCGGCCCTGGATTCAGGATGACCTGAGTTCAAATCCGGCAACAGACACCTGACACTTATTAGCTGAGTGATCCTAGGCAAGTCACTTAACCCCATTGCCTAGCCAAAAAAAAAAAAGAAAGAAAGAAAGAAAAATTATCAAGGAAAATTGCCCTGATCTTCTAAAACCAGAGGGTAAAATAGAAATCGATATAATCCACCAATCACTTCCTGAAAGAGATCCCAAAATGAAAACTGCCAGGAATATTATAGCCAAATTCCAGAGTTCCCAGGTCAAGGAGAAAATACTGCAAGCAGCCAGAAAGAAACAATTCAAGTATCATGGAGCCACAATCAGGATAACACAAGACTTAGAAGCTTCTACATTAAAGGATTGCACAGCTTAGAATATGATATTCCAGAGGGCAAAGGAGCTAGGATTACAACCTAGAATACCCAGCAAAACTGAGAATCATCCATGAGGGGGGAAAATTAATATTCAATGAGATAGAGGAATTTCAAGCATTCTTGAGAAAAGAACATAACTAAATGGAAAATATAACTTTCAAATACAAGACACAAGAGAAGCATGAATAGGTAAACAGGAAAGACAAATCATAATGGGCTTAATAAGGTTAAGGTTCCTACATGGGAAGATGATGTTTGTAACTCATAAGACCTTTCTTATTATTAGGGTAGTTAGAAGGAGTATATATATATAGATAGGGGGCACAGGTGTGAGTAGAATATGAAGGGATGATACCTAAAAAATAAAATTAAGGAGAGAGGAATGTACTGGAAGAAACAGAAAGGGAGAGGTAGAATGGGGTAAATTATATCACAAAAGAGGCAAGAAAAAGCTTTTGAAGTGGAGGGGAAAGGGGGAAGGTGAGGGGGAGGGGGTGAACCTTACTCTCATCAGAATTGGCTCAAAGAGGGAATAACATTCACACTCAATTGGGTATAGAAGTCTATCTTACCCTACAGAAAAGCAGAGGGGAAGGGGGGGAAAGAAAGGGAGAGATAGAAGGGAAGGCAGATTGGGGGAGGGAGTAGTCAAAAGTAAACACTTTTGAGCAGGGACAGGGTGAAAGGAGAGAGAGAACAGAATAAATGGGGGGAGCAGGATAGGATGGAAGGAAATACACTTAAGTCTTTCACAACATGAGTATTATAGAAGTATTTTGAATGACTACACATGTATCACCTATATTGAATCACTTGCCTTCTCAAGGGGAGGGAGCTGGGGCTGGGGATGTTACTGGCCTCCTGCATCCTCTCATCCAGTGTTTTTGGGACAATATGGTAACTCAAGAAAACAGGTGAAGTGAGCTTCTGAGTCACATTCACATGTTCAAAGACCCTTACCAGAGTTATTTGGACCAGGCCAAAAAAAAGGGTACCTTCTTTAGCTGTTAATTGATTAGCATTTGTAAAGGACCTACTACTTCCCTTGTTAGAGAGGATATAGGAAAGGGCTGAGTTTGGGGAACTCTTCAAAGTTCTGGCAGTTTTCTTTTCTGATGGGGGAAAGGAGGCTACTGAAAAAGACACTCAGTTCTTATCAATGAGGCATCAGGCTCAAAGGCAAAGACATAATGGAATGACTTACTTT
>NW_020954374.1:0-4936 GCF_900497805.2 Vombatus ursinus
ACACATGAGTAGTTGTCTGTTGTCTGTTTCTCAAAGAGGGCCAAAGTGGCATTGCTGTGTTGGAGTCAAGTTACAGTGTGTTTGACTGTGGCTGATCAGACCAGTATGAGCTCAGAATGCTCTACCAGAGGTCGGGCAGAAATAGTCCATGTGAACATTTGGGGTGCATTCTCTAAATTTGTGCATCTCGAGTTTCTTTTGAGCTACTTCTGTTTTTCTCATAGAGCACAGCACCTTCTTTGATGGGGCACGCCATGTTGGGCGGTCCTGTGCCAGTGTCTCCCATGTCACACAATCAATTCCACAGTTCTCAAGAGAGACCTTGAGAGTGTCCTTGTATTGGTTCTTCTGACCAACATGTGAGAACTTGCCCTGTGTTAGTGTTCCATAAAATAGTCTTTTTGGCAAGTAGAAGTTTAGCATTCGAACAACGTGGCCAGACCATCATAGTTGCGCTCTCTGTGGTAGGGTTTCAATGCTTGGCAGTTTAGTTCAAGAAAGGACCTCAGTGTCTGCTAACTTATTCTGCCAGATGATCTTCAGAAATTTCCTAAAACAGTTTAAATGGAAGCTATTCAGTTTCCTGGCATGGTATAGGTATACTATCCACGTTTCCCAGGCATACAACAAGGTCAGCACAACAACTCTGTAGACCTTCAGACTGGTAGGCAATCTTCTCTTGTCTCTCATACTTTCCTTTTGAGCCCGTGAAACACCGAGCTAGCTATGGCAATGCTTGTGGCAACCTCATTGTCAATGTGTATGTCCCTAGAAAGTATACTGCTAAGGTAAGTGAACTTATCCACAGCATTCAGAACTTCTCCATTTGCTGTAACTTATGCTTCCAAGTAGAGATGGTATGGGTCTGGCTGATGGAGCACCTGTGTTTTCTTGGTGTTAATTGCTAGGCCAAAATTTACACAAGCAGCAGAGAATTGATCCATACTTGATTATATCTCAGCTTCAGAGGCTGCATTGAGTGCACAAACACCTACAAATAAAATGTCAAACCAACAAAACGACTTTGCAGTTGAAGAATTTACCATCAGTGTGATAGCTGACCTTGATGCCGTCTTTGTCCTCATTGAAGGTCATTTGACAACATGGCTGGAAGCGTTATACCAAAAAGAATGAGAACAAGCACACAGCCTTGTTTCACTCCATTGGTGACTGGGAAAGCGTGAGAGTATTATCCATTATCCATAACCTGGGCAAGCATCCCACCGTGAAATTGATGTACAATACTGATGAACTTCTGTGGGCAACAAAATTTTGACAATTTTCCATAAGCCCTGACAACTGAGACTATCAAAGGCCTTTGCCAGATGTACAAATGTATACCGACTTCTGTTCTACTCTTAGCACTTTCCCAGTAGTTGTCAGGCAGCAAACACCGTACCGAATGTTCCTTGGCCCTTTCTGAAGCCACACTGACTCTCAGGTAGATGACCATCTTCCAGGTAAAAGATCAGCCTATTAAGGAGAAGTCTGGCAAGAATCTTGCCAGCAATGACTAAGAACGAGGACCCCCCTCCCCCCAGTCGTTGTCACAGGACAATCTTATTTTCCTCTACCTTTATAGAGATGGACCATGGAGGTATCCTTGAACTCCTGGGGAATAACCTTCTCTTGCCATATACCCCAGAAAATTTCAGTTAGCTTTGGGATGAGAACTGGACTCCCCGCCTTACAAACCTCAGCTGGAATAGAATTAGCACCAGTTGTTTTGCCAGGTGAAAGGAGCCTAATGGCGTTCAAAACCTCTTCTTCAGTTGGAACTTGAGCTAGGGAAGGGATTGACTTCAATCTGAGGTAAACTGTGAATCCCTTCAGCATTGATTCATGATGGTCTGTTGAGAACACTATGGAAGTATTCAGCCCATCTCTCTAGCGTCATGTCCTTATCACCAATTAATGTGGCTCCATCAGCGTTGAGTGCTTGAGATGTAGCCCTTCACTGTGGCCACTCCAGAAAAACAAGTATCCAGCTGCGACTTCAGTAAGGTGGCCTTCAATTGCCAGCCTTGTTTTACTCAGGGCTGGTCTTTGGATGTGGTACCTGCTTAGTTCTCTTGTAGCAAGAACTGCACGTCTTTCAAGTCGAGTGGATTTCCTGTTGTTTATAAACGTGTGCAGAATCCACGTACTGATTTTGAGTGGAATCATCTTTGCTGAAGACTTGTACTTTCTTGTGTTTCAACTGCAGGGTGAGATTCCCACTTGCTGCAGTAATCAGGCCAGGGTTGGATAAGTAAACACTTTCTGGGCACCTTTTCTAGCCCCTTCCTCACACCGTGAGGTGAGCGGCGCCATCCTTAAAAGGCTGCTCAGACACCTAGGGGGATGCCAAATCCCTTCTAGTACATTCTTTCATAAAGGATAGCCTCCTTTTATATATTCATTTAATAGGTGAGTCCTTTTGTTAATGCAAATAATCATTCCCTTTGTGATTAGTTGAATCTTTTTGTTTTAAATGAGCATTTTGTGTATTTAGTTTGGTAAATCAAGGCACCTGTGTAGTTCAAATAATGAGACATTTTTGTCATTTTCATTTGGTAGATTGTTTTGAGACTTCATGTAAAGATTCGTAATCAAATCTATTACAATGACTTCATGCACATTGGATCCACAAACAAAGCCATTCAGCTGCTTTTAATAGCAATATGCCACCCACTTATGAAGAGAAGGACTTTTCCTCCCAAGTCCTGAAGTTTTAGACTTCCATTAATGCCTCCCGTAGACCAGAGATGTACCTTACATTGATCCTTCCCAGGTCCCATCTTATTAGATTCAGCCCATTCTTTTAACTTCTTGAAGTCTTTTTGGATCCTTATTCTTTCATCCAACATAGATGAAAGGGTTAAATCACTAGCCCACCAGGAACTGAAGTCGCCAGCCTAGAGTACGAAGCATCTGTTCTTCTTTACCTTTGTGAAGAATTTTGCAAATGTTTGTTGCTTAAAACAACCGCTGGCCAAAGAGTGGCCCTTTTTAAAAACCTATCTGTGTAAGAAAGCTTATCAAGGGAGCCTGAATGTACACAGCAATTAAATCAGTTATGGTTCCTTCTCCAATCAAGGTCACAGCCCCTGAGCTAGCTAGCCCTTTTAGCATGTGGGTAACCTAGAAGAGACATAATGTCAGCCTACTACCATGCTGGCAAACAGCATGGCAAACAGAAGACCTCTTGTGGCTGGAGAGCAAGCTTTACTGAAAGCTTTACGAAAGGCACACAGGGCATTGGAACAAAGACTGGATCATCATTGTAAGGTATGAGAGGTAGAGAGCAATTAGAAAAGTTCCTCTTATTCTTTTCTGTAAGGCTTTCTGCTCTTTCACCACAATCTTTTCTGGAAAATGACTTTTTTCCTTCACCCTCCAAATTTAATCGTTTTGTCAAAGAATTTGTTGCACAAAAATACCAATGATAGTGACTTTATCTGAGAGTTCATAAAACATTCTCCTCTAGTGGTCTCCATTTTGTCTGATATCAGAAGTACTAATTTTTTAAAAATTTTATTTCTTAATTTATGGAATAAAAAAATATTTCCCTCACACAATATAATAAAAATGATGATTGTGCATGAAACTGCAAATCTACTATGGACAACTTGCTATGCCTTTCAAATATACAATAAAATTATTGTGTAAATTTCTTTAATTTCTTCCCATTCCCCTTCTATCCTTAGAGATGGCTACCATTTAACACAAATAGGTGTGTGTGTATGTGTGTATATATGTGTGTGTGTGTGTGTGTGTGTGTATATATATATGTGTATGTGTGTGTTATATATGTGTATATGTAAAATTATTCTATACATACCTCAGTTTATCAGTTCTTTGGATGCAGATAGCATCTTCATATATTCTTTATAGTTAATTTATGTATTTATAATAGATAAAACAACTTACTCAAAGTCATTCTTAAAACAATATTGCTGTTACTATATACAGGGTTTTCTTGATTCAGCTCTTTTTTTGGTCTTCATTATTTCATGCAAGTCTTTCCATGTTCTTCTAAGATCATATGGCTCATCATTTCTTATAGTACAGTAGTCTTCCATCACAATCATATACCACAACTTATTCAGCCATTCCCCGATCAGTAGGCATCCTTGCAATTTCCTGTTCTTTCCCACCAGAAGGAGAGCTACTATAAACATTTTAGAACATTTAGGTTCTTTTCCTTTTTCCCTAATCGTCTTTGGAGATAGACCATGTGGTGGTATTGCTGGGTTGTAGGGTCTAGGTAGTTTAGTAACTCTTTGGGCACAATTCCAGATTGGTCTCCAATGATTGGGTCGTTTTATGATTCCACCAACAATGAAATAGTGTCCCAGTTTTTCCACATCCCTCCCACATTTGTTACTTTCCCCTTCTATTGTTTTAGCCAATCTGGTAAGTGTAAAATGATATCTCAAGGTTATTTTAATTGATATTTCTCTAATCAGTAATGATTTAGAACATTTTTTATATGACTATAAATTGTTTTGACTTCTTCATTGGAAAAATGCCTGTTCATAGCCTTTGATCATTTATCAATTGGGGAATGATTTTGTATTCATAGAGATTTGACACAGTTCTATCTAAGTGTTTTAGATATGAGACCTTTATGTAATAAACTGTCTATAAAAATTTCCCTCCAATTTTCTGCTTTCCTTCTATTCTTGGCTATATTTGTTTTATTTATACAAAACCTTTTTAATTTAACGTAATCGAAATTATCTATTTTATACCTAACTTTGCTGTCTGTCTCTTGTTTATTTATAAATTGTTCACCTACCCGTTAGTCTGATAAATAATATGTTCAGCTTTTTTTTTCAGTTACTTGTAGCTCAGCACTTTTTTGTTGTTTTTTAAAAATTATATTTTTGTGTATTATGTTCTGTTGGGTCTGCTTATTTCATACTGTGTCAGTTAGTACATATCTTCCAGG
>NW_020954375.1:0-6886 GCF_900497805.2 Vombatus ursinus
GAGCTAAGTCTATCAAAGTTAGTCATTGCACAATGTGGCTGCAACTGTGTGCAATGTTCTCCAGTTCTACTCACTTCACTCAGAATCAGTCCATACAAGTCTTTCCAGGTTTTTCTGAAGTCTGCTTGCTCATCATTTCTTATAGCACAGTAGTATTCCATTACATTCATATACCATAACTTGTTCAGTCATTCCCCAATTGATGGGCATCCCCTAAATTTCCAATTATTTTCCACCACAGAAAGAGCCGTAGTAAATATTTTTGCACATATGAGTCCTTTTTCCATTTTCATGATCTCTGAGATATAAAACTAGATGTGCTGTTGCTGAGTCAAAGGGTATACACATTTTATAGCCATTTGGGCATAGTTCCAAATTGCTCTCCCAAAGTAACATTTCTAAGTATTTGAATCCAGGACTTTGGGCACCAAATCCACCACTCTACACTGTGTTGTGTTCTCTCTATTACATGAGGTGATGAAATTGAAATCCACCTTCCAAACAATACTCTTAGGCTCTAAACATATCTATCTATCTATATACATATACACACACACACACACACACACACACACACATATATATACATAGTGGGGACAGGAGTCTATACTGATTTATCATATGGACATGGATTTTTCCAATAATGAACCTGGGTTCTGCTATTTTTCTCAGAATTCTATGATGTGGCATCCTGTGAATGATTTTTGTTTTAAAAAACACTTTTTAAGGACTTTTTCTGTGCCAAGGACAATGTTAAGAAATAGAAAAAAAGTGAGATATCTGATCTCAATGAGCTCAGATTCTAATTGGGGGAGACAATTAATGACAGTTCTTCTACATCAGTCTTTAGGGACCAATGATAAGGTAGTTGGCAAGATGATCTTCCTTAAATTACATATGTCCTCAAGATGTTTTTAGGGAATTAAAAACCTCTTCTTGTTAGAAACTATAGGGTGTGGCATTTGTCTTTACTATCTATTACTTTATCATGGTGCATAGTGTAGAAAAGATTATAGGTCATTCATTGTTCTTTTCAGACAAACCATATGCACAGTTTGTTGTTCGGTCATTTTTCGGTCACATCTGACTCTTCATGACCCCATTTGGGGTTTCTTGGCAAAGATATTGAAGTGATTTTCTATTTTCTATTTCCTTTCCCAGATCAAATAAGGAAACTTAGGCAGACAGGGTTAAGTGACTTACCTATGGTCACACAGCTAATAATTGTCTGTGGTCAGATTTGAACAGAATCTTCCTGACTCCAGGCCCCATACTCTCTCCTTTGTGATACCTACTTACCTGTATACACAGTTAACAGCATCCAAAGCAAAACACCACCCACATATTTACAAATAAACACACATACATATCATTGGTTCTGCCATTTACCATGATAAAAGTACAATCCATCAAATCCCAAATCTATTAATATTATTTAAACCAATTTACCAATATCATTTAAAAAAACAGTTAATAGTTTTCTTTTTGTTTGTTTGTTTTTGTCAGATCATTAAAGTTACTAGCCCTAGAGAGTTACTGTGGTGTACTTGGCCAGTTTGTTTATTTTAGACAATGGTTCTCTAGCCCTCCAGCCTGCCCCGAGGAGGTGACTTACAAATTCCTGTGCATTTTCCACTGGTATAATATTAAAATAGTATGTACATGTTATCAGTATATAATGAGAAAGATACTACTTCAAGTCTATGCTGAAAATCAATGAGAACTTTTATATGAATAGAAAAAATGTTATATAAAAATATTGCTATAGATTAAATCAATAAGTAGTAATATATTGGACTATAGAAAATATAATACAATTAGAAATAATGATTAAAATACTTAATCAGTTTTTGCCAATAAAATGGTTCAAAACATTGTGAAATAGGCATTTAAATAAATTAGTCATATACTAGTGCCATCACACAAGGGAAAAACAATTGAATATGTAACAAAATCTATAATATACTTCATTGCTTCTGCTAATATCATAATTAACATATGTCTGCTCTAAAGTAACAATGAAACTGTGAACTTGTGGATTTTGGATTCCTCTATATCCACAGAAAGATTGTCCTATCGACAAAGTTGGCTTTAGAAAAATAATCCCATAATATGGACCAAAATGAAGAAAATAAGAAAATAGGGAAACAAAAGATAATTATGAAACATGTGATGTTTTAAATGGGATTTTCATAATTTAGCTGTGAATGTGTCCAGAAAATGATAGGCTAACATCACAAGGAGTATGAAGCTTTCGTATATCCCCTAGAACACTTCAGAAAGACTCTCCAATTATTTAACCTTCAAGGGAGCAAGTATATTATAGCTTTGCTTCCTGTTAAGCAACAGGTGTTATATGGGATCAAAGATTTAAAGAAATTCTTTAAATATTAAATATAATATCAAATTAAGTCAGATGATATTATTTCAAAGAAGGGTTGATGTGACTTATTCCACTGAGATTTTACAATAGTCTAGTTATTTAGTTATGATATAATAGAAAGGAATCTAAACTGGAAAAATTATAATAATATTATACACTCTATATATAATTTATATGAGCCATTAGGTTCTGTTGCATTTATGGGAAGAAATGATAGTTTCTTAATTACAGTAGCCCTCTCTCTAAGCACTGTCAGAAAGGCACTAACTTTTGAAATGACATATTCTAAAAATATATCGTATTAAGATCATTTGTCCCAATGTCCTAAGTAATCTCTTATGTGGTTAGAAAGATTCATGAATGCTGTAATACAATGTCAAATATATAACAATTTTTCCAACATATGACAATTCTATAGCTTTTTTATAACACCCAGCTAACTAATGTTTTTTCAGCTTCTTAGAGATGCTTGACTTTTGTAAATATAGCCTAACTCTTTCTTAAAATGGACTTTGAACAACTTTAGTAAAAGGAATAAACCCAACCCACTTATACTTTATGCAAACGTGGTTGATACAGCCTAATCAACTGCCATGAGAGGTCCTACAAAAGTAGTATATCCTATTTTTCATGCATATTATTAGTATACACATATATAAACACATGAATATACATATACATATATACCATATGTGTATATACACACATGTGTATGTATATATGTATGGCTGTATATGTATATTGTGTGTGTTGCGTGTGTGTGTAATTAATTGCTTGAATTTGGGTGTGAATTAAGCTGTATAAAAACAATAACAAGAAGGCAGTAAAACCTAACACTTGGAGTATTGAACTTGAGTTAGGAAACCTAGATTCAAATCTCACCCCTGTTGTTTAATAGTTATGTGATCCTAGGATAGTTGTTACCTTCTATCTGCCTCAGGCAGCACCCTAGGCTTTTCCGTGTAGATGGATCACAATTTGCATTGATAGAGGGAGCTTCATTCTTCCCCTATGATTTCCTACATCAGGAGTTCCCCACAGTGAACAAATCATGGAAACAAGAAGACAAAGAACTTTATTAGCACAGAAGGTTACTGAGAATCTAGGCATTCTGATGATACCAATTCCAGTGAGAAGATAAAGTTATTTGGAATATGAGTGAATAGTAGAAAAACAATTATACCAACTGAAGTTATATAGCCCCTAGAGGTTTAGAATCTTTGAAGCATGCGTAGGTGTTGTACGAATGCTTTTTATCCCACCACATGAAAAAAAGGGAATCAGTGAGTCATCATCAAGTTTTCTCATCGTCTATGGAGCCTGAAAAGCTGATGACTCTAAGCTTATGGAGGCAGAATTGGAGGTGCATAGAAAATGTCTCTTTCCTTTGCTGCTGTGGGGAGGGATAAATCTGAACTGGCTAAGAAGTTAGCTGAGTGGGGCCTTTATCCCCCTACCCCACTGTAAGCCATGAAAATATGACCATTTCTGATCTTTCCTGATCTTAAGTGGACAAATACTCTGAGATGAGAGTGACCAGGGACCTGATAAGTTTGGGAGACACAGAAATACCACTATAGGTTTCATCTTCAATTGGATATGATAACAGTGGCTTCCACCACCATCACCACCACCAATGACAACCGTTTACATTCATATAGCATTTACTTTGTACCAGGCACTGTGCTAATCATTTTACAAATATTATTTCATTTTATTCTCACAACAATATTATGAGGTAGGTTTTGTCATTTTCCCCATTTCAGAGATGAGAAAACTGAGTTAGAAAGTGCAATTTGCCCAGGATCACAAAGCAAACAGTTTATCCTTGTTATTCAGAAGCAGATTGAGGATAAGAGTTCTCATAGTTGTTTTCTACACAATTAAAAAAAAAGAAATTATTTTCCTTTCTTTTTTATTTATTTTTATTTTTCAATGTTCACTTCCATAAGATTTTGAGTTTTAAATTTTCTCCTCCTCCCTCTCTCTCCCCCACACCTAAGACAGCATACAATATGATATAGACTCACATATACATTCATGTTAAGCTTATTTTCCCACTAGTAATGATATAAAGGACAGTGGGAGGATCCACAAAAATGAAGCAATAAAACAAAACAACAAAGGAAAAGGAGTATAAATAGTATACTTCCATCTGCATTCAGACTCCATATTTCTTTCTCTGGGTGTGGATAACATTTTCCATCATGAATCTTTTGTAGTTGTCTTAGATTCTTGCATTACCATGAAGAACCTCAAAGTCAGTCATCCCATAATTTGGCTGTTACTGTGTACAATGTTCTCCTGGTTCTGCTCATTTCATGCTGCATCAGTTAAAGTAAGTCTTTACAAGTTTTTTTTTTTAATTCTGCCTGCTCATCATTTCTTATAGCACAATAGTTTTCCATTACATTCATATACACAATTTGTTCAGCCATTACCAATTGATGGTAATTTTCAATTTCAAGAATTTTCAATTCTTTGCCACCAGAAAAAGAGCTTCTATAAATATTTTTTGTACATGTGGGTCCTTTTCCCATTTTTATGATCTCTTTGGCAGAAAAAAAGAAATTATTATGAAAGTAACAAACTTAAAATGGACAAATGGTTTTTAAAATTCCTATAAATTAATTGTGAATTAAAAATAATTTAATAGGGCTTTGAAGCCTGTCCATATTATTTAAGATGGAGGTAGCCATATGCGAGATTTCATGGGCATCCTTCTGGAAGAAGACAGTAGGTGCCCTTTTTCATTGTTGGGGTTCTTTCCAAAAGCATCTAGAAAGTAAACATCCTGTTCACTTGGCATGGTTGAAATTAATTGGGCAGGGTAGGGCACAGGGCTACTTTCTTCTCTTTCACTTTTAGACCTATGGCTCTAAGAATCAGGCTTGAGGTTTTGGAATGTTTCATCTGTGATTTTCAATTCTAAGTGCAAGTGGTAGAGTCCCTAGACCTGGGAGCTTGTGCCATTACTATCTCAGAGACTACATTCCAGACCAGATATTGCTGCCAGCTCAGGAGGGAAGCCCTGGGAATCCAGGGTTCCAGTACTGAAATCCACTTGTATTTGGAGATGAAATTTGTTGGGACTATATTAAATAGAAACTAGACATTACTTTTCTTTCCTTTCTTGAAACCAAGATGTTATTGCAGAGGGATTATATCCCTTATGTTGAGAGAGGCAGGTATAGTAAGATATACATTTGAAATAAATAATCATTTGTGAAAACAAATCTTACCTTTAAGTGGTTAAATAGAACTGAGGTACAGGTGACATCTAGAATTAAGGAAACACAATTGGTGGGGGCTGGAGCCAATGGCAGAGACTAGAGATTCCTGAATCTCCTTAAGGGAGAGGCCTGGGGGAGGGGTGAAATATAACACATCTGCTTTTAAATGCAAGTTAGTAACTAGAAAATTATGAACCTCCTAATCTGAGAGAGCAAGCTTAGTGTCAGAGATATCATAGGGGGAAATCAATGATGATACAATTAGTTAAGATAAAACATGAGATAAAATATTTTATTGTACAGTAGTTAATAAGAAGGTGATGAATAAGAATATCAAGCGATACCAAAAACATTTACAAACAGTTTTTGATTCCAGAAATGGTGTGTTTCACCTTTATAAAAAAAATTGCCATGTCTATACACTTAAAAAACTTGGAAACAGAATTTCTAACCTAGTTATTTTTTTTAAATTAAGAATATTGATGGATTTTGCACTCTTTTGTTAAAACTATAAAGATCTAACACTTTCTGATTTGTTTACAGAACTGATAGACATCAGGTGAGATGGAAATTTTTGACAATTTAAGCAATAATCATTGCATAATTGGTGCATATTGGTTAAATTAAAATCATGATTTAGAAAGCACAAGCAATGATTTAATTTTTCTTTTTGAATACATGTTTTTGTAAGCTAACTTTTCAGTTATAATAGTCATTAAAACCAAGTAAGGCAAGCTTAGACAACTCAACTTTGAAATCATAGTGTTGCAAGTGTTTAATAGATTTTTTAAAAAGAATTTTAAAGAATACCTAATTACATAACTAGAAATTACTATTATTAATAATGGTATTGAAAACAAATGGATTTAGCACTATTAATAAAATCAAAATTATTTAAAAGATAGTTTATTAATCTTTATCTTGTTTTTATTTTTAATATATAATATGCACAATATATCAAAACAGAGTGCAGGCATATAAATTATAAATAAATACACATGTATTTGGGTGCATGCTTAGAAAGTTTTTTATAGAGAGAGATCTGTGATCAAATGGGTCTGGCTACTCCTCTATAATATAATTTAATGAAGTAGTACTACTAAAAAATCGAAGTGAGATTCCTAAAGGCAGTCAATTCTCCCATTCTCTGTACATGGCTGTGGGGAATGGAGTGTAGGTGAATTTATTGGTGAAGTAAACTTTGTAGGTATAGCAAGAAGGCCACCTTGGTGAAACAGAAGTGGTACAGAAAATAGTTGTCCAATTTCCC